>NC_066579.1:14065000-14365000 GCF_024323335.1 Lathyrus oleraceus | reverse complement strand
AGAAGGGCTCCCTAGGAGTACCTAGGATGTTTTGGGTGCTTAAAACCTTCCCATTGCATAACCAACCCCCTTACCCAGATCTCTGACATTTTTACTAGTTTTTGATTTGATAAAACTTTTAGGTTTTTGTTCGCTTTCTAACCATTCCTTTGGGTAAATAGAAGTGCGGTGGCGACTCGACTTGTATGGTTTACCTTGGATTTAGTAAATAGAACTGCGTGTATCATTCCGGTGCTCCCGAACATGACGTGGAGAATTGTTATCCCTTGAAGACCAAGGTTCAAGACCTTGTGAGAAGTGGGATTTTGTTTTTCGAGGATGTAGGTCTGAATGTGAAGAAGAACCCATTACCCGAGCATGGGAAATCTGTCAATATGGTCCAGGGCTGCCCTGGCAAGTACAAAGTCAAGTATGTTAGTCATATTCGACAATCGCTGGTTGAGATGCATCGCTCGCTGTGTGACTATAGCCATTATGAACATGATCATGATAGATGTCGAGTTTGTTATGTCAATCAGAGAGGGTGTCGCCAGGTGCGCAAGGATGTTCAAGAAATGCTAGATGAGGGAGTCATTGAAATGCTTCAAAACAGAAATGTTGACTAAGATGCTGTCGAAGTCAACGTAATTTCTCCGGTATTTCGGATACCTGAGCTTGTTGTCATCAAGTATGATGGTAGCAAGCAGAAGGTTTCTCCTGCTCTGACTATCAAGCCAGTCGGCCCTGTACCGTACTCTTCTGAGAAGGCGGTCCCCTATCGCTATAATGTTGTAGTAGTGGAAAGTGGGAAAGAGGTGCCCTTGCCTTCTTCGTCTATTGTTAATATTGCTGACGTTAGTGGCTTGACCCGCAGTGGTCGTGTTTTTTCGGCCCCGCCAAAACCGCAAGTTGACACTCGAAGGAATGACAATGCTGGTTATGCTGAAAGCCCGATTGGGAATGCTGTGAACTCTCCGAATCCGGAACTTGTTGCTAAACCCACCTCTACGTTGAGAACTCTGCTTCTGCTGGCCCAAGTGGCAATGCGAAAGAAGATTATGATGAGATGCTGTGGCTCATCAAAAGAAGCGAGTACAACGTTGTAGATCAGCTTCTACAAACGTCATCCAAAATATCTGTGTTATCATTTCTATTGAATTTAGAACCGTATCAAGAAGCTTTGTAGAAGGTGTTGGATGTGGCGTATGTGGATCACGACGTCACGATAGAGCAGTTTGACAGTATTGTTGCAAACATCCCTGCTTGTAACAATTTGAGTTTCTGTGACGCTGATCTCCCCGATGAGGGGAGAGACCACAACTTGGCATTACATATATCTATGAGCTGCAGAGATGACGCCATGTCCAATATGCTGGTGGACACTGGGTCATCATTGAATGTATTGCCGAAGTCCACTCTTACGAAGTTGTCATATCAGGGGCCTCCCATGAGGCAGAGTGGAGTAGTTGTGAAGGCTTTCGATGGGTCTCGCAAGACTGTGATTAGTGAGGTTGATCTCCTAGTCAAAATCGGACCAAGTGATTTCAAGATTACCTTCCAGGTTATGGACATTCACCCATCGTATAGTTGTCTCCTAGGCAGACCATGGATTCACGAGGCTGGCGCCGTGACATCCACCCTACACCAGAAACTGAAATTTGTAAAGAATAAGAAGCTGGTGGTGGTAGGGGGAGAAAAGGCTCTCCTGGTAAGCCATTTGTCTTCCTTCTTCTATATAGATGCTGAGGATAAAGTTGGAATTCCGTTCCAAGCTTTATCTATTGCTGAACTTGTTGAGAAGAGAATTCCTTCATTTGCTTCCTACAAAGATGCAAAGTTGGCCATTGAGCATGGTGCAACTGCTGGTTGGGGAAAATGATTGAGTTGAAAGACAATAAGTCCCGGGCTGGCATATGGTATTCTTCTGGGGTCTTCAACAAGCAAGGATTTTTCAAGAGTGGTGGATTTATCCACACCGGTCAAGACGAAGAGGCTGCTACCATTCTAGAATAAGAGGAAGAGGATTCTGGCAATTTCATCATCCCTGGAGGGGTCTGCAATAATTGGGTCGTTGTGGATATTCTAACAGTTATCCATAAGTCAAAATAATGTTCATTGTGTTTAAAAACCCTTCTCCCATGCCAAAAGGAGAAGTGATGACATTGTTGGCGCATAAATACAATGATATTTTCATTCAATAAATTCATGTTAAATGTTTGTTTTTCCAATTATTTTCCCTTTTTGCTTTCGCATGAAATTGGTGATCACATAAAACCCTAAAAAATAAGAATAAAATCAATCTTTTCATCTGCATAATGATTTGCCTTGTTTGAATTCTAAAATCTTTTATATCCAAAATCATTATGCAGGTTAATCAAACCCATTGAACATAATGATCCAACACCATCTCCCAACTTTGAATTCCCTGTATTTGAGGCGAAAGAAGATGATGTTGAAGAGATTCCTGACGAGATTACCCGCCTACTTGAGCATGAAGAGAAGATAATTCAGCCGCATCTTGAGAATCTGGAAACAGACAACTTGGGGTCTGAAGATTGTGTGCGAGAAATGAATATTGGGGCACTCCTGGAAGAATCTGTAAAGAAGGGGTTGATTGAGTTGTTACGAGAATATATCGACGTCTTTTCCTGGTCATATGAAGACATGCCTGGTCTAGATACTGATATTGTGCAACATTACCTGCCTTTAAAGCCTGAGTGTGTGCCAGTGAAGCAGAAGCTCAGAAGAACTCATCCCGACATGGCAGTGAAGATCAAGGAAGAAGTTCAGAAGAAAATTGATGTGGGGTTTCTGGTGACTTCTACGTATCCTCAATGGGTGGCCAATATTATGCCTCTGCCTAAGAAAGATGGAAAAGTCCGAATGTGTGTGGACTATAGAGACTTGAATAAAGCTAGTCCAAAAGATGATTTCCCTCTACCACATATTGATATGTTGGTAGACAATACAGCTAAATTCAATGTCTTCTCATTTATGGACGGATTTTCCGGATATAATCAGATCAAGATGGCACCCGAGGATATGGAGAAGACAACATTCATCACACCTTGGGGAACATTCTGTTATCGAGTGATGCCCTTCGGTTTGAAGAACGCCGGAGCCACGTATCAACGAGCTATGACTACCTTGTTTCATGATATGATGCACAAGGAGATCGAGGTATATGTTGATGATATGATTGCGAAGTCAAGAACGAAAGTTGAACATATAGAGCACTTGTTGAAGCTTTTTCAGCGTTTGAGGAAGTACAAGCTTCGCCTGAATCCTAACAAGTGTACATTTGGAGTCCGTTCCGGCAAGTTATTGGGCTTCATCGTTAGCGAAAGAGGTATTGAGGTTGATCCTGCCAAGGTCAAAGCAATATAAGAGATGCCTGAGCCCAAAACTGAGAAGTAAGTCCGAGGTTTTCTTGGCCGCTTGAATTATATTTCCAGGTTCATATCCCACATGACTGCCACATGTGCACCAATATTCAAGCTCCTTTAGAAAAATCAGTCTCATGATTGGACCGAGGATTGCCAAAAGGCCTTTGACAGTATTAAAGAATATTTGTCTGAGCCTCCGATTCTATCTCCACCTGTGGAAGGGAGACCATTGATTATGTATCTGACTGTTCTTGAAGACTCAATGGGTTTTGTCCTTGGTCAACAGGACGAATCAGGAAAGAAAGAGTATGTCATCTACTACTTGAGCAAGAAGTTTACCGATTGTGAGTCTCGATACTCAATGCTTGAGAAGACATGTTGTGCTTTGGCTTGGGCTGCTAAGCGCTTACGCCAGTATATGTTGAATCATACAACTTGGTTGATATCCAAAATGGATCCAATCAAGTACATCTTCGAGAACCTTCTCTAACTGGGAGAATTGCCCGTTGGCAGATGTTGTTATCTGAGTATGATATTGAGTACCGGGCTCAGAAGGCCATCAAAGGTAGTATCTTGGCTGACCACTTGGCACATCAACCAATTGAGGATTATCAGTCGGTTCGGTATGACTTCCCAGATGAGGAGATTCTGTATTTGAAAATGAAATATTGCGATGAACCTACGCTTGATGAAGGGCCAGAACCTAGTTCCAGATGGAGTATGGTGTTTGATGGCGCTATAAATCAGTATGGAAATGGCATTGGGGCAATAATTATCACCCCTCGGGGCACGCATTTTCCTTTTATAGCAAGGTTAACTTTCAAATGCACGAACAATATGGATGAGTATGAGGCATGTATTATGGGGTTGGAAGAGTGCATTGATCTAAGGATCAAGCATCTTGATGTTTATGGTGATTCGGCCCTCGTTGTTAATCAGATTAAGGGTGAATGAGAAACGAATCAGCCCGGCCTCATTCCATATAGGGATTATGCGAGGAGGATTTCAACGTTATTTACTGAGGTTGACTTCCATCATATTCCTCGAGATGAGAATCGGATGGCAGACGCTCTCGCTACACTTGCTTCAATGATTATAGTCAGACTTTGGAACGAAGTCCCCAATATCACTGTGATGCGTTTGGATAGACCAGCTCATGTATTTGCAGTAGAGGAGGTGCAAGATGATAAGCCGTGGTATTATGATATCAAGTATTTCCTTCAGAGCCAGATTTACCCACCCGGTGCGTCTGTGAAAGATAGGAAGACTTTGAGGATATTGTCAGGCAGTTTCTACCTCAATGGAGATGTGCTTTATAAGAGAAATTTTGATATGGTTCTGCTCAGATGCGTGGATAGACACGAAGCAGGCCTGTTAATGACTGAGGTCCATGAGGGCTCATTTGGTACTCATTCCAATGGACATGCCATGGCTAGGAAGATGTTGAGAGCAGGCTACTATTGGCTGACAATGGAGTCTGACTGCTGCAAATACGTGAAGAAATGCCATAAGTGTCAGATTTATGCGGACAAGATTCGTATTCCTCCGACACTCCTGAATGTGATTTCATCACTGTGGCCTTTCTCTATGTGGGGAATTAACATGATTGGCATGATAGAGCCGAAAGCGTCCAACGGTCACAAATTCATTCTTATAGCAATTGATTACTTCACCAAGTGGGTTGAAGCGGCATCATACGCAAATGTGACCAGGCAGATGGTTGTGAAATTTATCAAGAATCAACTCATATGCCGGTATGGTGTGCCAGATAAGATCATTACTGATAATGGATCTAACTTGAATAACAAGATGATGAAAGAGCTGTGTAGCGAGTTCAAGATAGCACATCATAATTCTTCTCCTTACAGACCCAAGATGAATGGGGCTGTTGAAGCTGCTAACAAGAATATCAAGAAAATTATATAGAAGATGGTTGTTACGTACAAAGATTGGCATGAGATGCTGCCATTTGCCTTACATGGGTATCGTACGTCTGTCCGCACTTCAACAGGGGCAACCCCTTTCTCCCTTGTTTACGGCATGAAGGTTGTACTCCCAGTAGAGGTGGATATCCCATCAATGAGAGTCTTGATGGAAGCCAAGTTGACTGATGCTGAATGGGTTCAGAGTCGTTACGACCAATTGAACTTGATTGAAGAGAAGAGATTGACTGCCATGTGCCATGGTCAATTATACCAACAAAGGATGAAGAAAGCCTTTGATAAGAAGGTCAAGCCTCGTGTGTTCCGAGAGGGTGACCTGGTCCCCTATTATATGCCCATTAACTGGTATCCCTGGTGTTCCTTCCTCCCTGCTCCCTATTATGACTGTTTGTCCCTTGCGGAGTCGGATTTTCCTGAGCTGAAGTATACCTTTCTAGGTCTTCCTCAGATGATTTCGGATGTTTGATATCTCTCACCCTTATACCGGTCTTAGATATTCATTCTTCCCGAGCATGATGTTCTCTCACCCTTATACTGGTGTTCAGATCGCATGTCTCTTTGAGCTTATTACCCAGTAACCGGTAATACCTCATCCCGTTGCTTCCCCGGAGGAGTCTTGTTTGGATGTTTCCCTAGCAAAGTCTCTCAGTGGATTCTCCCAGCCTGAGTCAGGATTTTTATCCGAAGTATCCGTTACGGACAATTTTTGTTGTATTGGCACATTCCCCAATACATGCAACTTTGAGTCAGCTCGAGTCCTTCCATTTGATTTATTTCATGGATTTCCTCCGTGTCTCCCAGCAAGTCTCAAGTCGTGACCTGCTCACGCATTGTTATCTCTTTACTCCCCAGTAAAATCCCTAGAGTCTTTGTCCCATTTTACAAATGTGTTACTCTAGGGGATTTTCAATTATTCCTGATTTCTTTCTTCGGGGACATATATCCCCACAGAGTGTTACCGTTTGCATACATCCATCTGCATCATGAGGTCTCTTAGGGACCAAAATTCGTCTCTTTGTTATTATTTAAGCCCATTCTACCTCGTCGAGACGAAGATTTTAACCTTCACTTCTCCGGCTAGAATGACCTTAAATAGGGGCATCTGTAAGACCCTAATTTTGGCCCTAAGATCCCTCATGGCATCATAACATTGCATTTGCAAAGCCTGAAGGATCATAAGCATCTTGGTTCCTCTTGCCTTTGGGAGGGACCTCTTGTGAGTGGTTTGAGATTACCAAGCATGCTTGAATTGTATATTATTGCTTTTCTCATTTTTGTTTACTAACCTAAAAGCACAAAAACATGTCACTAACATCTTTTGTTTGTAGCTTGAGCAGTCACAAGATCTAAAAGCTTCTAGGTGATCCTTTGTGCAATGATATGGCCAAGAGAAGATGAAGGCAAGCATGACAATGGTTCCCAGAGTTCTCATCCATCAAATATGCCTCCCTAGTATCTCAATTCATCATTTTGATCAAAGCAAGTCAAAGGGTTTGAGGTTTGTTTCCCAAGGAAACCCTAATTCATCTGATCATCTACAATGCCTTGCTCATGAAGCAACCTCAACCCATGGTCAAATAAAATCAAGGGAAGTTCTTTAATTCATCATCTCATGCATATTTGAATTTATTTGAGAGTCCTCAATCATCAATTCATCAAGATATGAGTTATGGACTTGAGAAGTTGATCAGTCAATTCATCTAATTATTTTGAAATGCACTGAGACCTAACTTTTTGTGTGTTGGTCAAATGGAGATGATCCCAAGAGAAAACATATTCTTATGGATAATATGAACAACTTTCATGTTCATCAAAATTGGATTTGAAGCTTGGAAAATCATCATCCATTCCAGGACATTATAGGTCAATTTGACTAAAACCCTAATTTTGGGTCAACTTCCCAAGAACATAACTCATTCATTTTTTATGATTTTTGGGTGGAACCAAATGCATTGGAAACCTTATTGGGTCTACTTCAAATGTTATGTTGAGAAAAATTTCAAAATCGCAAAATAAATACATGTGATAATGCAAAACATTATAGGTCACTTTGGGCCAAATGCATTGAAATGGAAAAAAGTCCAACTTCAAGTGCCCATAACTTCTTCATAAAAAATCCAAATGATGAAACATTTAAGTCCAAATTGATTTTCTTGAAAAAATATACAACTTTCATGTTGAAGGTTTTATCATTTGGAGCTTGCATCATTGAGACAGAAGGGCTTGAACATTGGCCAAATTTGGAAACTTCACTTATGCATGTTTTGCACCTTACACTTTAAACTCAAAATTCACTAATTTCCAAGGCCCAATTGAAATTTTTATCAACATATCACTTGTTCCTTATGCAACAAGCTTTCTAACCATTACTCATGAGGTAGCATTTGGAGTTTGGAAGCATCATTTTCTAAGGCATGAAGATTTAATGCATTTTGTGAAATTCAATTCAAATTGCCATGCATGAGCTGTTTATACTCAATGTACATGTTCATTTGCAATTCATATGAGCTTAGCAGGTATTTCCAATCTTCATTGGGCCTTCCACATGATCATACAAGCCCATGCAAGAAAAATCCATTTGCCATACACACGAGTAAACTCACTTGCTCAGTCAATTCCAGCTATAAATACATGTGCTATGCTTCATAATAAACCAACCTAAGGGCGCCTGAAATGCTGCATCCTACCATCCAAAAACATATTCCTTTTAATATACTCGATAGTATCCTACCATCCAAATACTTTAATTAAAAACATAACAATGAATATGAAGAAATAAAAATTGTGTTTTATAAATAGATTATTACCGACAACCATGCGTGAAGCAATGCAAATGATCAAAATGGTTAAAATGAGAGTCTTGTAGAATGCCATTTTGTTTTTAAATGTTGAAGTAAGCATGTTGGAAAGGCCTATTTATAAGGACTTTGGGAATTAAGTTAGAACATTAGGTTCAAGAAGTGAGCCAAAGGAGATAATTTAATTATGAAATAAGATATCATCCAGATTTTAAAAATTCTATCTTTTAATTTAAATCTTTTTATTTATTTTTATGCTTTTTTTAAGTCGACCCAATGAATAATACATAAAATTTCCAAATATTATTTTAATTATATAATTTCTCAAATATTAAACTATTTTTGGGCTAGATTTAAATTTTGTGAAAAGGAACTAAATCCATTTTCTTCAAAAAATTCAGATCTGAAATTCGATTGAACTTGGTTGAATATTCAGACCTAAAGTTCCTAAACCTTCATCATTTGATCCATAGAAGTTCTGTTTTGCAAAAGGAGCCAAGGAAAGGGACTCAAAGCTTCACTATCCAAAAGTTTTGGTCAACTGTTTTTTGCTTCGAATCTCCTATTTCTTTGATCTATTGAACTGGATATTGTGTTGTCTGAAGTCCTCTCTATAGAGGCATCATTGTTGTGTGTTTAATTTTTGAAATAGAGCAAGTTCATGATGAACACCATCAAGCTTCCATCTCTGATTTCTCCATTTATAGAAATCTAGAGTGGAAGTGAGTGATACAGGAGTGATGTACATCACTTCCTCTTTCGAACGGTGCCTAGATCGTCCATTTTAATGAACATTTGCATCTCTGCATTTTTTTAGCCTCGCCGGAGCTCACCAGAGAAGACGGTGGCGCTGGCCACCGTCTCATTTCCAGATTCAATGTGGATCGTTGGATGCAATTCCCAGATCTAATCTCCACCTTCCAAAGTTATGACTTATTTTAAATCAGTGTGTGGTTGCATTGACTGAGGACTTTGGTGCGCGCGCATGCTATGACCATTAGATCCTCCACGTCAATTAATGAAATCACATCCAACGCCTCCTGATTTTTGCTATTTTTCATTTTCTGATTTTATTTTTCTTTATTTCCTTTTATTTCAAAAATTCATATCTCTTTTATTATTGATCCAAAAAATATGGGGCCAATTGCATTATTTCTCTTTTTAATTCTAGTTTCTAAAGATGATTTTTAATATTTTTTATTTTATCATTTGATATCTTTTGTAAATTTTCTATTTTCTGGTTATTTTTAATTCATTTTAAATAGTTTTTGATATTCAAAAAATACAAAAATATTTTCTCAACCTAGTTGAATGATGATGGATGTATTAAAAATATTCTCATTAATTTTTTAATTGATTTGAGATTTACTTAAGATTTTAGTTCAATTAGGTTATTTTTATTCATTTTTAATTGATTAAAAATAGTTTCTGACTTTTAAAAATGCTGATTTTTTTTGTCAAACTTTGTTTGACTTTGTTGGACTTGGGATAACTCACTTGGACTTTTCAAAGTTGATTTGAAGTGATTTTGAAGTTTGACCTCTCTTTAATATTTTAATTCAAGTTTATTTTCAAATGTAAAAAATGCCAAAAATATTTTGTTCATTTCTTAACTTCTAATCTTCATTCCACTTTTGTTTTTGATAGTTTGATCATGATCCTCAATGTCATTGGTCAACACTTGTTGAGTGATACATTCCATCCACTTAATGCATCTTATGTTCTTCATTTCCATTATCCATCTCATTCTTCTTTTCTTTTAATCAATGAGTTAAAGGTTGATAAGTTAGCATTGATTAGGGAGGTTTAATCTTCCTTGATTCAAATCTAATTCATCTTGATCAATTGATCAAGTGAATGGCTTTGCATTAAGGATAGATTGCTTCCTAAATTATGCAAAAGACTTAAACCAATACAAGATCATTTCTCTTCTTCTTTTTGGCATGGCAAGTTGTTGGAACTTGGTTCACTAATCAAGACTTCTAACTTGTGTTGTTGCCTACATTATTATTGACCGGCCTCAGATAGTTGTGACTTCTACATAAGTCCAATTACGACTGCTTAACATAGCGCTAAATTTATCTTATGGCACACTAACTACTAACATTAACCATTGACTATTAACATTAAATTCTTGCTCTTTACTTTTATGCAATTTATCATTCTTGCACATATTATTCATTTGCTTTTCCCTTTGCTCACTTGAGCACATGTTTATGTTAATGCAATTTGCCTTTTGCTCACTTGAGCATATAATTGTGTATATATTATTGTGCTTGTGTCTTGTTGTGATTGTGTGGATCAAATGCAAAGAAATGGACAAATGGACTTAATTTCTAGGACCTTCCCTATGCAAAAATTGGAGTAAAAGGACCTTAATGTTGAAGATGGATTAGAAGGACCAAATCTCTAAACTCATTCTTGTCCATTCTTGATTTACTTCATAGAACTCTTTGATGTGTGTGCTTTTGTGCTAGGGAATCCTATTTGAGCCAAATTGAAGAATCATTGCCATGTTAATCCAAAGTGAAAGATACAAGAGCCATTTGGGGATCTCCTAAGAGCTTGTTTGATTATGTTGATTGCTTGAGCTTACTTTTATTCTGCTTGCATATTCCAAATGATGGGAGCTACTTGGATCATCAATAAGATCTCAAGAGAGGAACTCCATTTGTGGTCTTGTTCTTATCCTTTACCTCTTGTGTGATTAGGACCTTAGTCATTCTTCTTCTTTCCTCCACTCTACCCCAAGCCAAAACTTTTGTGCAAACATTTAACCCTTGTTTCCAAACATTAGAAACCTAAGCCTTAAGCTTTTGATTTTCAAACTTTCTTTTCATAACACTTATTTTTGAATTGAACTTCTAAGTCAACTCTGACCATATTTTGTAAATACTCTCCATTGATAAATATAACCCATTCAAATGTCTTTTTGTGGTTTCAATGGCCATTTCCTTAATCAAAACTTTTCATAACCTTGAGCTATTAGGTTTGAGTCATCCTTGAGGTAGATATAATACTCACCTATATCATTAGTGATGGACAATGAATCTTCCATGCTTATTATAGGGTTAACCCCTCACTAGCATGTTGAAGCTATCCTCACATGGTGGATTTGTGGTTTTGGGTAGAGTTTTCTCCCTTGGATAACAAAAGACCTTAAGGCTTTTGGACCAATCAATTCACCAACTCATTTTGAGATTTTAACCCCGAACTACGAGGTTTTGATCCTAATCTTTTTTTAAGATGGTACGTAGGCAATGGGTTTATCCATTCAAACACAAAATGTAAATAACTTGTATATTCTCTTCTCATCTCTTCAATCATGTTTGCACAAACAAATTTTCACAAAATATTAACCTTACAACAAATATGAGAAGAGCTCCCTAGGAGTACCTAGGATGTTTTGGGTGCTTAAAACCTTCCCATTGCATAACCAACCCCCTTATCCAGATCTCTGACATTTTTACTAGTTTTTGATTTGATAAAATTTTTAGGTTTTTGTTCGCTTTCTAACCATTCCTTTGGATAAATAGAAGTGCGGTGGCGACTCGACTTTTATGGTTTACCTTGGATTTAATCAATATCTCTAATGGTAACGAATACCCCGCTACACCGTGTTTCCAATAATTAAGGGAGTGAGAGACACTTACGGCAAGGTGATTCCCACTAGGAGGATACATAAGGTCATCACCCTTTCTGAGGGCTATAGCCCTCCCTTCTTTGCTTGGTCTTTTACAAATATAACATTATAGTAAATTAGTCTTTTGTGTTGCCTCTTAAGTTAATAAAAATAATTAGTTTAATGTTTGAAATATAAGTTCAATAGCCAGTATGGTATATAAGTTAAATATATAGTAACACTGTCAAATTCGTCTTGTTTTTCATTCTTAGTAGATTCTTTATTTTTGCTTATTATTTGATTAATAGCTTATGAATGGCATAGCAAACTGTTGTGGTTGGATTTTGTCCAAAGAGAAGAGGTTAGTGGAGGACTTTACTCAACATATAGGGGAAAATTCGTTATTAGCTAGCCATATGATCAACCAATAAAGAGACATAAAGTAATAGTTGTTTCTAACATGTTTTTTTTTAAATTCTAACTTATAATGTACTTGACGCATGATCCATGTGTCAGATGTCATACCATCACACATGAGCACATTAGGTTTGGCTCCTTAGTTATCATTGTTCTAGCCTTCAACCATTTTGTGTATATTAAGCATTACTTTCATTTGTTTGTTTCAAATGATGAATATGTTGTTTGATATCTATATGATTTAAAACTATAACTATATGGATCAGAAATGACATATGCAGAATCAACTCCGCCGATATCTTCTTTAGGCATAATTCTTGTGGTACAATGCTTGATCGTTATACTTTTTTACCTTACTGAAATTTAATATTTCTTAAACTTTATAAGGTGTGTGGAGTCAAGCCATCACCAGTGTTATTTTGGAAATACAATATGGAAAGCTTTTGAATTATTGTTTTTAATAATTTCAATAAAAGGATATGTATGATTTCGTTTATAATTTAGCTTGCACCGAATATCATGTGACAGATTATTTTTATGATTCACTTCTATAGAAATATATGTCAATGATTTGGAAACAATATAAATAAGCTCAGAAGTCAGAGAAGTATTTCATTATGTTTTATATGGTTCACTAAAGTAATTTTCTTGATATCATTTAACTATAAATACAATTAAATCGGAATAAGGTTGAAAAAAAAAAGAACTTATATCTCGGGCATGGTTTTAAATTGTGATCGGCAGACGCAATTTTGTTTAGATAATGTAATATAATTCAAGTTGTGTGGCTAAAGTCCAAAGCTAATTAGGATTTAAAATTTGTTATATTTGTTACTTATTAGTCAAGACACTTAGTTGTATATAAATAGATGCTTTATAATTCAGTTTTGTAACACAATTGTATTCAATAATATCAATCCTTATTTTTATTCTCTCTCTCATTCTTTTTCTTCTCACTAAAAGTGTCTTATGCACTGAATTCTCTTCCAATTCTTGATGGCAAGAACTGGATCTGATGCAGAAAATAGATGCAATCTCTGTTTGGCTTTCATGAAATCCTAGAAGTGGTTACTAATGGTGTCCCTGAGCT
Source organism: Lathyrus oleraceus (assembly GCF_024323335.1). Taxonomy (NCBI): domain Eukaryota; kingdom Viridiplantae; phylum Streptophyta; class Magnoliopsida; order Fabales; family Fabaceae; genus Lathyrus; species Lathyrus oleraceus. The sequence continues at coordinate 14,351,765 of NC_066579.1, read as the reverse complement.
TGTTTAGAATGCAACGAATGCTCAGAGAGTCGCAAATAAGGAGGCGAAGAAGAAAGACTACAAGACTGCTTATTGCATTTAATCGGTGGTAGATTCGGCGAATTACGACAAGACTCTCATGTTGAATCGGTGAAGGAGACATGAGATATTCTTGTCAAGTACTATGAAGGAAGTGAGAAAGTCAAAGCCATCAAATTGCAGATTTTGTGATGGTAGTATGAATTGCTGCAAATGGGAGAAGATGAAAAGATTGCAAACTATATGTTGAAGGTGCAGAATCTCGTAAATCTCATGACGGGTTGTGGTGAAATCCCAACTGATAAGATGATAGTTGAGAAGGTAATTTGTATGTTGGCTTCTCACTTTGATCACGTTATCGTAGCTATTCAAGAATTGAACAATCTTGAAACCATGAAACTGGAAGATTTGGTTGGTTCTTTGGAGGTACATGAGATTAGGATTGTCGAAAGGAAATGGGTTCAAGATTCAATGCAACCATTGCAAACTCGATCTTGGAAGGAGCATGGTGGTTCCAACAAATTCCAAGGAAAATGAGACAAGACTCAGAGTAAGAAGTCTTGGTCGAACCCTGAAAAGTATCAGGTCGATAATAGGGCTTTTGTATCCTCAAAAAGAGGAGAAGGAGACTCCTATTAGAAAGACAAAGAGAAAAAACTTGTGCAATGATATAATTGGGAAAAGTGGGGTCACTTGCCCAAGAATTATTGGTACAATAAAGACAAGGGAGCGACAAAAGGCAATGAGGAAAGAGCAAGCCTTACACGCCAAGATTCGGATGATTATGAAGACATGGTGGTTATGGCTACAGTTTTACATGACCATGTCAACTCCAAGATCTGGTTCCTCGACTCGGGCTGCTCAGATCACATGATTGGTCAAAACGTGTGGTTAGCATATTTTAACTCGATGAAGAAGAGTAGGGTAAAAAATTGCTGATAATAGCTCATTGTAAGTAGAAGGTACTGGCGACATAGTTATTGAAAGGAGCAATTGAGGAGAGTTATGATTAAAGATGTACTTTATGTACCTCGAATAAAGTGCAACATGCTAAGTGTTGGACAACTGGTTGAAAAAGGTTTCTCAGTGATTATGAAAGATAGAGCCTTAGAACTGTTTGACACTTAGAATAATTTGGTCTTGAAATCTCCTTTGTCGAAGAATAGGACATTCAATACCATGATAAGTTCGACTGAAGTACAATGTCTAAATATTATTGTCAACTACAACCATATTTTCCTGTGGCATTTGAGGTTTGGACATTTGAACTTTCGATCACTTAATAAACTGATTACTCAAGATATGGTAATTGGTATACCATGTCTTGAGATGCCCAATAAACTCTGTGAAGGTTTCTTAGTCAGAAAGAAATCCAGAAAGTCTTTCGTTTTGACTGTGCCAATGAGATCCTCCTGCATACTCGAAGTTGTACATTCAGATGTATGTGCCCTTTTTCAGGAGCATACCCTTGGTGGAAATAGGTATTTTGTTTCGTTTTTCGATGACTTTATTCGAATTCTTTAGATCTATGTGATTGAGCAAAATGAGGAAGGAACAAACCTTGCACGCCAAGATTCAGATGATTAAAAAGATATGGTGGTTATGGATGTAGTTGTACAGGACCATGTCGACTCAAGATCTGGTTCCTCGACTTGAGCTTCTCGAATCACATGATTGATCGAAAAATGTGGTTAGCATATTTTAACTCGTTGAAGAAGAACAAGGTCAAAATTGCTGATAATAGCTCGTTGTAAGCATAAGGTACTGGCAACATAGTTATTGAAAGGAGAAATTGAGGAAAGCTATGATAAAAATTATACTCTATGTACCTGGAAAGCTATGATTCACACCACAACAACCGTAATATGCATCGCAATAACCGCAATCGCAATCACATCGCAGCTGTAATTTAATTCATAGTATGGGGCCAACAATAAAGGACATGGTTGCTTTAAAATCTACTCTTCAGCTAAATAGATTTTTTTTATTGAATCCAATACTACCTTCATGTATTTTTACCTTTATTATGCTGAAATCTCAAATCTCATGGTGAATAAGAAAGATCTTTAAACCAACAATTGAAAAAAGTTGAAATACACTAAAAAAAATTGAAAGTTATTGAAACCATGGACTCTAAGCAACACTAAACCATGATGAGTTATTTTATACTTTTATAACAACCACTTAAGGTAAAAATATTAAATTTTATTTTCAATTAGCTAGATGATTGACAATAAAAAATCAAGGTAGGGTATTTTCTCAAACTCTTCCATAGAGTTCTGAGGAGAGTACTTTTAGACAATGAGTACACATATTAATGATTATGCTTGGACTTTGGACCGATGCAATAATTTATACGAAAGGTAAGATCTCTAGACCCATATATATATATATATATATATATATATATATATATATATATATATATATATATATATATATATATATATATATATATATATATGACTTCTTATGATAAGGAAATTGCAAGAAATGATGTTTCGGATTTGGAATGTATCAATGATACTACAATCATTTGCATGAATAACATTTAAGCTAAAGGTGTATGAAGAAGCAACTAAAGATGTTGCTCTTTTTATTGTTAGTGGAATCTATTGTGAGTTTGTTTGATACTTTTTTTCATCTTTTATAAGAATTAGTTCCATGGAAATTCCGTGTTAATATTTTTATTTGACTCTAATCAATCAACAAGCATTTTTGCATATGGACAAACCAACGGTTGAAACTAATGCACAAGTCAATGTAGTGGTGTATGATAAAGCACTATCAATAAAAAACAAAAGGAGTTGGCTAAACTAGGAAGTGAATTAAGAAATTCAGAATCTGCTCGCCCTAATAATTCTGATTCTTCAGCATTATTGAGAAAGAAAGATCGTGAAATTGAGATGGTAATAATAAAGCTTTTGATTCAAAAACTCAAAGCTTCTTATTTTTGCTATAAAATTGACATGGTTTTTTCTCTCTTATTTCTGGATTGAATTCCTACTCACTTTGTACAATCAATTTGGACATCAAGTTTACTAAATTTAATATTTCATTCATGAAACCCTTTAGTATTTTTATTCACATGAAAGAAAAATATTATTAGTGTTATTATGCACATCTTATTTAAATTTCAGTTCACATAGATTTCCAATCTAACCCACATGTCAAACTTCATCCATGATATTATGAAAATATCAATCCATAACATGAGCTCCCAATATCAGCCTATAAATAAGGAGGTATCCTATCATTGTAATAATCTAGTTACAATAGAGAAAAAGTTGAATTAAGTCTCAGTTTGAAACTAGAGAGAAACTCTGCAGAGTTCTTCTTCTTCTTCCACTTTTCTCTAAAACCCTAATTTCCTTTCTTCCCCAATTCATCTTTTGTTTTCTTATTCAATAATTATTGTGCCGCTAAATCATCCTTCAACCATGGTTGTTTGATTCACTCGAGTGAATAGCGAAGAATAAGAGACATAATCAATCAGAAGAATTAATTCTTGTTCACCAAGATTGATTCGGAATTCTCCATATGTTTGATGTAATTTTAACATCTGGTATCTAGAGCATTGGTTGTGTGATTCTTCGGAAGCATATGTTAATAAATAATCTGAATAGGCATTTTCCGGTGAGTCTTCCAATTATGAAGAATCAGAATTACGGGAATTGGTGCAAATAGATAAAATTTGTTTTTTGCTATCAAGATCTTTAGGATCTTATGAAAGAGGGAGTGACGCCGCTTGCAGAAAATACGACGAGTGGAGAAAAGGATGCACACAAAGAATTGAAGAATAACGATTATAAAGCTCTCTTGATGATTCATCAATGCTTTGGTCCACATAATTTTGAAAAGATCAGTAATGTAGAATCCGCGAAAGAAGCATGGGAAATCTTAGATAAATTGTTTGGAGGCACTAAAAAGGTTAAAGGGTGAGGTTACAAACTCACAAAATAACATTAATTTCTTCAGAAAGAAGAAAGTGAAAGCATAACTAATATCTTCACTAGGGTTACGAAACTAGTGAATCAAATCAAGATATGTGGAGAAGATTTGACATCAAGATTAGTTGTCGCAAAGATATTGAGGTCATTGGCTCTAAAGTTTGACCACATGGTAGTTGCCATAGAAGAGTTGAAATATTTGTCAACACTTATAAAGGAAGAGCTTTAAGGGACTCTTGAATCTCATGAATAAAGAATGGCTGAAAGAGTTGCAAGCAAGTCGAAGAGTGATGTGACTTTACATGCGCAACCAACAAAAGAAAATAAAGGCAAAGGGAAGTGGTTCGACAACAAAGGTAGATGAGGCTATAACAATTCGACTGGTAGAGGAAACCAACAAGAAGGAAACGAGTCGAACCAGAAAAGGAGCTCATACCAAAGTAATCACAAAGGTGGTGGTGCTAGTAGAGGTAGAAGTGGTGGAAGAAAAGCTAATAAAATTCACATTCAGTGTTTTAATTGTCAGAGGTAAGGCGAGTATTCTAGTGATTGTCTTGAAAAATAAAAGAATCAATAAAATGATGCAAAGTTTTCAAAACATGAAGCAAAAAAAGATGTTGTCGATGGTCACAACAACGGATGAAGAAAGATTCAAGGACCAATGGTACTTGGACTCAGGATGCTCATCACATATGTCTGGAAGGAAAGGTTCGTTTGTCAACATAAAATCCTCGTTGAAGAACATGGTAAAATTTGCAAATGATAGTACCCTAGCAGCTGAAGGTGTTGGTGCTATTCTGATTATGAGGAAAGATGGAAAAAGATCTATAATTTCCAATGTATTATGCATATCAGGCATGAAAAGTAGTTTGCTCAACATAGGGAAGTTGGTCGAAAAGAATTACAAAATGTCGATCATAGAGAAAATGATGAGAGTTATCGACTCAGGTGGAAGGTTAATCTTGAAGGCTCTCATGTCTTAGAATAGAACCTTCAAGATTGAACTAAATGTGATGGAGAACAACTTCCTTGAAACTGCAACTAGTAGGGATGAATGAATATGACACTATAGACTTGTCCATCTCAACTTCAAAGACATCAAAGATCTAAAAAGAATAAATATGGTTTCAGATTTACTAGAAATTGATATTCCAAATGAAGTGTGTGAGGAACGGGTGCAGGAAAAGCAACACAAGAGTAGCTTCAACAAGGATGAAATAAGCAAGTTGAAGGCATAATACTAGAAAATATACCTTCGGTAACACAATATTATAAAGACCATTTTGCCACCGTAGTCATATCAATTTTTTTACGCACATGTTTTATTTTATTTTATTAAGAAACTTTTTATCATGCTTCCTAAAACTAATTGTGGTCATAGAATATGGATGACAAGCTTAAAATCTCAGCATCAATATTTTTCCATTTTTTCAATAAGAATAAGTGTGTGTCCCTTTATATTTATTTTTATTTAAAAATAGAAAGTATAACAACTACACTTGTTTCATTCAATTGTGGTTATATGTTCCATATTTCACTACTGTTTGTCGCAAGGCGAAAAATAAAGAGTCTCCACCGAACTTTATTTATTTCAGGGGAAAGGGAAAATATCGATAAAACCCCTAAAAGGTGAAGAAAATGGTCTCTCAACCAAATTCGGATTCGGAAGTCGGTTATGCAAGGGGAAGGTATTAACACCTCTCACATCCGTTGTACTGACAGGAACCATCTTGATTGCTCTTTACGTGAATGGGTGTTACTATCTAAAGGTTACTTGCTAAAGGGGAAAAAATAATTTTTAAACTAGTCTGCTCGCCAAGGATTTGGGCCGTCGTGCCTACGTATTCTCATATTGGAAGGAGAAACCAGAGCTCTGTAATTCATAGTAGAAAATGATTGTTTGTTGGCTGGTTTTATACCTTGAAAAGGGTTTGGAATGATGCCCTAAGGCACAAAAAAGAGTTTGATGAGTTCATGTTTATTATAGGTTTTGAAAAGGAGATTGTTTTGATTTGACTTGCACTAAAGTTTATGAGTGGAGGTGAATACCTCAAATGAGAGGGACGAGCGTCTTGTGTTCAAAATACTCAGAGATAGGGGGGAAAGCTCAATTCTCATTCCTTCTCCACTACTTAAGGCTCGTGGCGCGCAATCCTAATCGTATTTTAAAGTGTTTTTGAATTTATTTGGTACAAAAGTCACTTGATATTGAATCAAGGGTTTTGACTATTGTTTATAAATGGTGAGAGAATGGGATAGAGATGAGAAATATGAACGGAATGGAGTGGAAAGGATACGATACTTGACGCTAGATCAAGCACTTGCGTTGCTTTTAAGTGAATTTATTTTTGAAAAGCACTTGACATTGGATCAAGTTTATTTTATTCTTTTGAAAAATGTTCTTTTTATCATTTTGATTTTATCTTGTTAGTTAACATGTAATGGAAAGCATTAAGGAAAAGTAAATCCTACGCTATTACATGTTCATGGGAGTGGAGGATATTTTACCCATCATGGGGGGATGGATCATAAACTAATACATTTTCATGGGGTTTGGGTAAACTTTTTCCATAATGGGGGGGATGGATCACAAACCATACAAGGAAAAGGAAAGAAGGTTCATGCAAGCTTACAATGGTTACCATGCCTAAAACAATCAAGTGGGCATGGTAAAAATCAAGCAAATTCAACTATGTATTTTAAAAGATGACTTCAAAGTAACTAAAATCAATTAAATCCTAATTGAAATCTAATCACTCATCATGCATCATTTTTATTTTTCTAAGTATTATTTTTAGAGTTAACTAAATCAACATGTTCTTTTTCAATTCCTAATTTTTATGTGACCAAAACTACATTAAAACAATTAAAGGTAATTAAAAAACAATGAAGTTAAAATAGAAAAAGGTAAAAGAAATAAAAGAAAATAGAACAAACGAATAACTAAAAATAGGGGTATGAAAGTTGAGCCAGAGGTGTGAATAGTAACCCAGGGCGCTGGGCCCATCCAAGCAAGGACCACTGGCCTTTGGTCTTGAGTTTAAGGGATGTGAGAATAGGAATTCTAAGGTGCAGACATGAATTTGATTGGGATAGGGCGTGGAGGCCCATGTGCCATGCTCTATTGTTAGCAAAGGAGGTGTATTCAGGGGAACTGGTGATTTTAAGAGTGAATTATGTGAGTCAAATGTCATAGAAGCCCAAATCACAAGCATGGTAGGGAAGGGTCAATTCAATTGTTTAATCCATCAAAACACATTTCAAAATCAACACATTGTCTCTTAACCTTGTGGCCCAAAAAGACCTCATCCGTCGCGTCGGAAATCGCCTCCAGCGGCGGCGAAGGGCCAATTTAATCCAAACTTACACCTTTATCTTTGTCAGAACCTTCTCTACACGTATTCACCATCCATTTCATCTAATTCTTGAAAAATCATCCAAACCGAACTAATTCTCATAAGAACCCTAACTATGAATTTCATAAATTAAATGAAGATTACGAGGAATCAAAGCCTCTTGTGAGAGGGCTTTAATTCCTAAGGCCTAATACTACATACTGGTAAACAAATCGAAGCAAAATAAAGTAGTAATCGATGACCCGTCTGCCATAGAAGACAAAGCTCGAGACGTCGACGAAGATGAAGTCGAAGGTAAGTGCTTTATTCTAAACTTTTTCTTTCTTCTTCGTTCCTCTTCTTCTACTCTTCTACTTCTTCTTCTGAATTTTAAGTCGTGCATTGGTGTGAGTGATTCTCTGTTATGTTTATTGTTGCTCTGAGTCTTAAGTATGAGTGTGAGAGAGTGATGAAGAGTGTGTGAGGTCTAGCTCAATTGTCAGAGCTTATAATGTTAAAGCTCTACAACTATGGTGATGAGCGTATAGTGAGGGTGAGGAAGATGAGAGTGATGATTCAGAGATTGCAGAGAGAGGTTGATGAAGATGATTGAGCAGAAAATGAATAAGAGAGTTTTGTGATTTCTCTTATTGGAGAATAATTACTGAAAAAATGATCTCTCCCTCAATGATTGGTAAATGATGAAATATATAAGGATCAGAGGTTTAACAGAGCTAACTTTGTTAACTTGGATCAAGTGTAATTCAGTTATGGGTGATAACTCTATTAGTACTAGGGATTTAGGAAGTTAGTTAGATTGGAAAAAATCTGTTAGAAGTTACATGCATTGAAAATCGTGAGAGTTAGTTAGTTAGGTTTCTGTTAGGGTTAGAAAGCTAGTTAGGATGTGGAAATTAATACAAATTAGTTATGATAGTTAGGGAAGTTAGAATGGTTCAATTCAGTTAGGTTTTAATTGGCTTGCATTGTGGTTAGTTGTAGTTTTTGTGGGATGATAGAAAGGTTTGTTAAATTGAAACTAGTGATTTATTTAATTGAATGTCAGTTACATTATGTTGTTAGTTACTGGTAAGTTGAATAAGGTTAATTTTTAGTTAGTATGAATGATGATGAAAACTATTCTATACCTTATTTTGATAAGTCACTGATTTCGCTTGAATGTGTTATGGGCTGCAACTGATATATAGTTGTTAGTGATTCGTTAGGCCTGTTACAAGTTCTATTAGATGGACTTTGTGGATGATGATATGATGATGATATTATGTGAAATGATTAGTTTCAGTCTAAACTATTGTTAATGATGATGTAGCTGATTATGATATGATGATGATTAAATTTGTATGTGATGAAATGTTGTGTCATTAACTATCTATTGCATGAATTAAAGTCATTAACACATCACTTAGGGTTGTAGGTCATGTATGTGTTGCTTATTAATGGCCTATCTTCATAATGCAACTTGATATACCTTATTATCATATGATAATACCATGATGCTTGTTTAATTCCTTTCAACTTCTATTAGCCAAATGCTTGGACTGTCATGAAGTTGGATAGAAATCTAGGGCTGCTAGTATATGTTTGAGTTGTTGGACTGTATGCATTGATGCTTTAGGACTGTTAATAGGAAATGGATGAGATATGCATGTCATGAAGTATGTTTGATGTTGATTTTGTCATATTAACACTTGCTTGAATATTTCATGAAATGCATTTTATATATTGATGTTTTGATGCAATTTTTTTCCTTTTGATGTGCAAGGCTGCCTTTTGTTTAGAATTGGTCAAGACTTCAAGAATACACAAAATTAGGAATTAAGGTTTTGACCTAGTTGAGCACACCTTGAGATTCCTGGAAAATCCTGGCTTTTAACTGATATAAAGCAATAACACCTCGAATCCATGATGTATGTCTTCCTTTTTTTGAACAATGCTAATGCAAATGAAATGATTAAGTATGAATGTATGCACATGAATTAGGGTCATGGACCAGATGAAAATTGTACAAGGGGTAGGGTAAATTTTAGGGCATAACATCGTTGAAGCTTGCAACCGTTGTGAAATTATCTCCCACAAAATTAAAATATAATAGGTACTTCATTTCTTTAATAACACACAAGGGTTCCCTAATGAATTAGACGACAGCGATAGGGAAATATTCACCATCTTCATTCATTTCTAGAAATAAATATCATTTATGGAAATGAAATCGTAATCCTCTTCGAATTACGGTACGTTACCATTCTCTATCTCAGATGCTTCTGAATGTTTATGTTCTTTGCTAGGGTTATTTCTCTTCTCTTCGAATTACGGTACATTACCATTCTCTCAGATGCTTCTGAATATTTATGTTCTTTGCTAGGGTTATTTCTCTCTCTCTCTCTCTCTCTTCCTCTTCTGAATATTTATGTTCTTTGCTAGGGTTCTCTCTCTCTCTCTCTCTCTCTCTCTCTCTCTCTCTCTGACTCTTCTGAATGTTTATGTTCTTTGATAGGGTTACTGGTTTATTCTCTCCCTCTCTCTCTCTCTCTCTCTCTTTCTCTCTCTCTCTCTAACTCTTCTAAATGTTTATGTTCTTTACTAGGGTTACTGGTTTATTCTTTCTCTCTATCTCTCTCTCTCTCTCTCTCTTCTCTCTCCTCTCTCCTGGATGTTTATGTTCTTTGCTAGGGTTACTGGTTTATTCTCTCTCTCTCTCTCTCTCTGAATGTTTATCTTCTTTGCTAGGATTACTGATTTACTCTCTCTCTCTCTAGGGTTATCTCTCTCTCTCTCTAACTCTTCTGAATGTTTATGTTCTTTGCTAGGGTTACTAGTTTATTCTCTCTCTCTCTATCTATCTATCTATCTATCTATCTATCTATCTATCTTTCTCTTTCTCTCCTGAATGTTTATGTTCTCTCTCTCTCTCTCTCTCTCTCTCTCTCTGAATGTTTATGTTCTTTGCTAGGGTTTCTCTTTCTCTTCTGAATGTTTATGTTCTTTGCTAGGGTTACTGGTTTATCTCTCTCTCTCTTTCTTTCTCTTTCTCTTCTGAATGTTTATGTTCTCTCTCTCTCTCTCTCTCTGAATGTTTATGTTCTTTGCTAGGGTTTCTCTTTCTCTTCTGAATGTTTATGTTCTTCGCTAGGGTTACTGGTTTATCTCTCTCTCTCTTCTCTCTCTTCTCTCTCTGAATGTCTCTACTCTCTCTCTCTCTCTCTCTCTCTCACTCTCTCTCTCTCTCTTCTGAATGTTTATGTTGTTTTCTAGGGCTTCTGAATATTTATGTTGTTTGCTAGGGTTACTGGTTTATTCTCTCTCTCTCTCTCTCTCTCTCTCTCTCTCTCTCTCTCAATCTTGGTAAATAATGGTAAATAAAACCTTGGTAAGTTAGACTGAAAAGCCGATGAAGGTATCTTTCTCAGATACTCTCAATCTAGTAAAGCATATAGGGTATACAACAAAAGATTACTTATCGTTGAAGAATCTGTGCATGTTTCCTTTAATGAATCTTATCCGAAAATTGTCGGAGAAGGTATTATTTTTGATTGTGCAGGTGTTCCTTCGGAAAAAATAATAAAAGATCAAGAAGAAAAGAGTGTTGAACCCCATCCGGAAAAACTTGAGGAGGAGCCGGATCACATATCTGAAAAGAAAGAGGAGGATCATTCGATTAATAATAATGATCTTCCTTTGGAATGGAAATCTTATAAGGATAATCCCATCGACAATATTCTAGGAGATATCTCAAAGAGTTACCACACGGTCAAAGATAAGTAACTTTTGTTATCATTTTGCTTTCGTCTCTCAAATTGAGCCTAAAATCTCCAAAGACACATTACTCGATGAACATTGGTTTTTAGTAATGCAAGTGAAACTTAATCAGTTCAAGAGAAATAAGGTATGAGATCTTATTCCCCACCGCGAGACCATCGAGTAATTGGTACTAAATGGGTGTTTAGGAACAAGTTAGACGAAAACAGAATTATAACTCGCAATAAGGCTACCTTGTTGCTCAAGGGTATAACCAAAGGAAGGCATTGACTATGAGGAAAATTATGCTCCAGTCGCCCGACTTGAGGCTATACGCCTTTTGCTTGCCTATTCTTATTCTCAAAACTTCAAATTATTTCAAATGGATGTTAAGAGCGCTTTTCTAAACGGTTACATTAATGAAGAGGTCTATGTATCTCAACCTCCCGGCTTTGAAAACTATGAGCATCCTAACTATGTTTAGAAGCTTAAGCGTGCTTTTACGGTCTTAAACAAGCCCCTAGGGCATGGTATAAAATTCTTAGCAAATTTCAACTAGAACAAGGATTCTCAAGAGGGAAGGTTGATACAACCCTTTTTATTAAGCGTCAAGGAAAACACTCTATTTTAGTTCAAGTCTATGTAGATGACATTATTTTTGGATCTACTAACATAAATTTGGTCAAAGAATTTTTCTAAGCTGATGCAGGGAGAATTTGAAATGAGCATGATAGGGGAGCTAAATTACTTAATTGGACTTCAAATCAAGCAAGTTGAAGAAAGAACTTTTGTGAGCCAAACGAAGTATTTAAATAAGTTACTCGAGCACTTCGATATGGAAAACTCCAAAGTAATCGACACTCCAATGCATACTGCGGTTAATATGGACCGGGATGAAAACGGTAAGACCGTAGACATAAAAAGGTATAGAGGTATGATATGTTCCCTCCTCTATCTTACCGCATCTCGTCCAGATATCATGTTCAATGTATGTATGTGTGCTAGGTATCAATCATGTCCCAAAGAATCACATTTTAAGGTCGTCAAGCGCATACTTAGATACCTCTGTGGTACTTCAAAGTATGGGCTTTGGTTTTCGAAGGGAAGTGATTGCTCTTTGGTTGGATACTCTGATTCTGACTTTGTTGGTTGCAAATATGATAGGAAAAGTACTAGTGACACTTGTCATTTTTATTCAAATTCCTTAGTGAGTTGGCACAACAAAAAACAAGTTTCGGTTGCTTTGTCAACGGCCGAGGCGGAATACATCGCAGTCAGTAATTGTTGTGCTCAAATTTTGTGGCTCAAACAACAATTACTCGAATTCAATGTTCAACTTGAATGTATTCCAATTTTGTGTGACAATACAAGCGCCATCAATTTAACCAAAAATCTTATACTACATTCACGCACTAAACATATTAAAATTCTGCATCACTTCCTTAGGGATCATATTGAGAAAGGTGATGTTCTCTTGATGCACGTTGATAACAAAAATCAACTTGCCGATATTTTCACAAAACCACTTGCGACAGATCCTTTCTTCCACATCCGTAGGGAAATCCGTATTCTCGATATCTCAGATCGCTTTTAAATTTATATATGATGCTTGCTTTATATTTATGCCTGTCTATTCCTTGATTGACAAGTGCGAGCTATGTGAGGGCATTCACCGTCTATCATCATTGGAGGTAATATCATTCCTATCTATTTAAACTATCTTGATCAATTATGTATGTATATACGTGTTCGATATAATGCAATTCTTGATGTTTATTTTAAGGTTAATCCATTTCTATGTTTGAATTATGCTTGAACTTGCTTAGGTATCATATTTATCATGCTTGCATGTTATTGTATTTTTGTTATTTGTCTTAAAGTTTATGTTAAACAAATGTGGCTATGTTATTTACTTATTTTCTTTTGCTCTGTGCCTTATTTATGACTATAATTCTTACATTGACTTCATTTTATATGAATGATTGTTGATGTTAATCTGTTGCAAAGTCGTTGACTACGTGCTTATGAATGCGTTTGTTTCTTATTTACCGTGTCCTGATCTCTTTTTGATGTTGTCAAAGGGGGAGAAGTAATGGAAACACACACAGCTTGATTATGATAGCAGATTTATGATAGCAGATTTTTTAAGGAATACATAAAATCAGGGGGAGGATGTCTATCAAAGTACGCGATTGTGCCATGGTTTGCCATCATAAAAAAGGAGGAGTATGTGAGGGAAAAGATTCTTAGTCCTTGTTTTAATGATGTCAAACCTTTATAGTTACTCATAATGTGTACTTTGGACGGTGTCATCATATCAAAGAATGCATTCACCCTCTAACATGCTCAAAGTTTAAATTCAATGTGTCCATGCATATAAGAGCATCTCATAGATGTAAATAATGCACTTGATCATTGTTGGTACCTTAGGTTCATAAGAGAATGGTTTGAATTGACCAAAATACGTCTCAAAAACTCATTTTTGACAATTTAAGAACTTTGAGTCGACTCATGACTTGGAGTGGTCGACTCATTTATGCATATCCCATTTTGTGTAACTCTCGGGTCTGAACAGGTCGAGTCATAGGTCGACTCAATCCAACTTTGAGTCGACTCATGAGTTGGAGCGATCGACTCATTTATGCATATCCTATTTTATGTAACTCTCGGGTCTGAACAGGTCGAGTCATAGGTCGACTCAATCCTGGGAAAACAAAATGAGTCGACTCATCCACCTGTTGCATTGACTCATTACCTGTTTCATTTGAACCATGTTCCCACGGGTCTAAATAGGTAGAGTCATAGGTCGACACAACTCTGGAAAAACCTGTTTGAGTCGACTCATCCCCTGTTTGATTAGACTCATCGCCTGTTTCACTTGAGTAATTTTGCTGCGAGTCTGAACAGGTCGAGTGGTCGCTGTTGTTACTCAATTTTTTGCTGTGTATTTTTTCAAAAACATTTTGTTGTGTTTGTGACTTGGTTCATGCATCATATATATATATATATATATATATTATATATATATATATATATATATATATATATATATATTATAGAGTCTATTTTTCAAATGTTAACAAGAAAAGTGAAAGATATACACTAAAGTTCCTCTTCATCTTCATTCTTCATTGCATTTTTCAATAACTGCACATAACAATTTTTGTTAATCATAGTGCATTGTTGTGGTGATAACGTCCAAATAGGATTGTGTAATCTTAGTTTGGATAGAGGTTTTGAGTGTGTTTTTCTTGAATAAAACCATTTGGGTTTTGTCCTCTAAGAATTGGGGATTTTCACACAAATCTTTGCTTCATAGATTCAGTCGAGTGAAAGGTTTGAATTACGGTGGGTTCGTTCAAATAAGTAACGGTAACCGGATGATTGTGAAGAAAGGTTTGGGTTCAAGCGTCTTGCGATTGAAGTCAGTCGAGCTAAAATTTTGGAGAACAGAGGTCTTGCAATAAGGTAGCTACAATCGAAGGTTTCACGCATATCCGATTGAAATCAGCCGAGCTAGAGTTCTGGAGAACATGGAGTTCTTGCAATAAGGTAGCTACAATCAGAGGTTTGTTCGGAACGCTTGAAGGACTTGGTTCAACTCAAATCAAGGGGAGAGAAGTGAATAGGATCTACAACAAGACTTAGGTTTTCTTGGTGGTGGTCATTTCTTATCTTGTATAAACTTTGCAACTTGATAGTAAATATCTCAATTCTAGTTTTAGAATTAGGGGTAGACGTACCCTAAGCGAGGGCGAAAGGGGAACTGTCTAAACAAATATGGTGATGTTCTCTCTTTCTCTAAACTCTTTAAATTCTGCATAAATTTAGTCTTGTGCGAAATTAATTGTAAACTCAATATTGCTTAATTGTTGTGCATTAAAGTTGTTCGATAAATTGGTGCAATCACTTTGATTGTAACTAAGAAAAATTCTGCGCAATTAATTTTAGTGAAATTGAGACTTGGTGTGGAGTGCATACCAAGTGTTTGATAAAATTAATTTTACACAAGTTTATCAATATTTTACTTGTTCTCTTATTGTATTAACACATCATTAGCGGTAATTATATCAATGATTGGTGTAATTAATCGATTGATTAAGATAGTTGTTGATCATCTTTATCTTAGTCATTCCATTTGGTTTCACGCATACCCAATCTTTCCATAAACGGATTGTTTAGACGTCTGTGGTCTAGGAAGCTTTCGCAACCTTTAAAACAAATTTAAAAAGCGCTAAATTTTAAATACTGATCTATTCAACCCCCCTTCTAGATCGGTACTATCGTCTAACACTAGCATATGTTTCAGATGGATGTGAAATGTTCATTTCTAAATGGCCCATTAGATTGTGAAGTTTATGTTGCACAACCAGCTAGGTTTGTGAAACAAGGCGAAGAAGGCAAGGTATATAGGTTGCATAAAGCCCTGTATGGACTTAAGTAAGCTCCAAGAGCTTGGAACAAGAAGATAGATAGCTTTCTAAGGGAGAAGGAATTTGTGAAGTGTGTAGCTGAGCATGAAGTATATGTAAGAAGAAGCAAAAGTGAATTGCTTATACTATGTCTCTATGTCGATGACTTGTTGATAACAGGTATCTGCAAGAAAGAGATTGAAGACTTCAACAGTGATCTTAGCAATGAATTTGAAATGTCTGATCTGGGCGACATTTCATACTTCCTTGCCATCGAATTCTACAAGAGTAATAGAGGCTTAATGATGCATAAACAAAGATACGCAAGAGAGATACTCAAGAGATTTGAGATGGAAGACTGCAATTCAACTTCGACACCTATTGAACCAATACTGCAACTATTGAAAAACTCAGATGAAGATAATGTAGACTCAACACAGTACATAAGACTTATTAGGTCATTAAGATACCTTTGTCACATGAGGCCCGATCTAACATACAATATAGGTATGGTGAGTAGATTCACGCAGAAGTCAAATGTATCATACCTAGTAGCGACGGAAGGGATACTAAGATATTAGACACAATGAATTAGGTGGTGTGCCGAGAATATAATTCTTTGTGTTAAAGAACCATTTCGACATAGTTTGTTGATGTCGAAATGCTCTATGAGCGGAAATAGTAAAGTTATCGAAATATCGAAGAAATGTGTTTTCAATAGAACTTAAGACTTAACTTTATTTTGTGTTTTTAGCCGAGTTAGTTAGGTTAGTTGGAGATTGTTTGGTGTGTAAGAAATCCCAGCCTATAAATAAGAAGGTACCCTATCATTGTAATAGTGCAATTGTTGTAGAGAAAAGTTGAATAAAATTTCAGTTTGAAAGCAGAGAGAAACTCTGTAGAATTCTCCTTCTTCCTCTTTTCTCTCAAATCCTAATTTCCTTTCTTTCCCAATTCATCTTTTCTTTTCTTCTTCAATAATCATTGTGCAGCGGAATCATCTTGCAATCAAGGTTGATTAATTCACTCGAGTGAATAGCGAAGAACAAGAGACATAATCCATCAAAAGAATTAATTCTTATTCATCAAGATTGATTTGGAATTCTTCATAGATTTGATATAATTTCAACAAAATAGAATAAAAGATTGTAAAAAATTATTGTTTTATCGTTTATTCTTTTCTAAATAATAGATATTTATTTCATAAATTCAATTTATCATAATAAAGTGGATATTTTAATACAATAATAAATATTTGAGTAGATCAAATTTATTTGAAGCTTAAAAAAAATAGGCTGAAGTTTGAGAATACTATAAAAGTTCCAATATTATAGATGCAAATATATGAAATTATTTTTTAACTTCATTCCTACTATTACATACAATCACATATCCGTGATACACACCTTGGATATTTAGGACGCCTGCAATCAGGCATTGCTTTACGACACTCTCTATTAGATTGACATTTGATAACTCCTGTGGTGTCAAATTAAAAGAAATTAATAATAAGAAATGAAATATTATTTATAAAATTAAAAACAAATTTTGAAAATAAATTGGAAAATTGAACTTACCATCTATTGCAATGTTATCAGTTGCAACGTTACCATCGGTTACAACGACGAATATGAAAAGAAAAATAATAATGACATTAACAAACTTAAAAATATGTGCCATATGCTCTCTCATTTGCATTTTAAGTATACTACATTTGTATAATTATTTTATAGTGTGAAAAATTATATTTTTTAAATTAAAATTATTGATTATGTCTCTTGATAGTTGTTAGAATTCATTCTAATCATTCAATAATATTATTTTAGTTTTATAAAAGTTTTAAACCCTATATTTTCACACACACGAAATTGTTTGTCCCATTATAAAATTACATGATATCACACAATTTCACTACACATACACCAAAGGTTGGACTTGAGGTTTTTTTTTTTACTTGAGAATATAAATATTTTCATTATAAAAATGAAAAGGTTTTGTAATACTATCAAATTTAAAAGGATTCTAGTACAAATGTCTCTCCTTTTAATATAAGTGCTAGTCATCAATTTTTGGGGTTATACGAGAGGGCATTTATTTTTGGAGTATTTTTTTATAAGCAACACACTTTATAAGAGACATATCACATACTCATTAAAAACTTTAAGATGATAGGTGTGTGAGTTTTCTCACTTATAAAATACTCAATCTCCTTTTTTTAATCAATATGGGACTTCCTCACACTTGTTTCTCAACACTTCCAACTCACGCTTGTTTTTCTCAACACCCCCCTCAAGTGTGAATCTATCAACAATGTCCCCCTCAAGCGGAACCTCTTTCATCCCCATACACTTTTTACAAGTGTTCACTACGCCAAATAAGGGAAAATAGGGCATTTTTTTTTGCCTATAACAGCCCTTTAAAGCGCCCTCTAATCTGGCGCTGGCATAGGTAAAGACAGCGCTTTTTTTCCTGCTGAAAGCGCTCTCTAAAGTTGCTCTTTAAGCCCTTTAAGGACCACTTTAGAGGGCGCTTTTTAAAGAAAGCGCCCTCTAAAGTGGAAACTTTTAAGGGTTTAGAGGGCGCTTTTACTGGAAAGCGCCCTCTAAAGTGGAAACTTTTAAGGGTTTAGAGGGCGCTTTTACTGGAAAGCGCCCTCTAAAGTGGAAACTTTTAAGGGTTTAGAGGGCGCTTTTACTGGAAAGCGCCCTCTAAAGTGGAAATTTAAAGGGTTTAGAGGGCGCTTATTTTGGAAAGCGCCCTCTAAAGTGGGTGGTTATTTAAATTTTTTTTTTTTAAAAGCGCTATATTTATTTATTTATTTTAGACAACCTGTATATTGAAGCAGTACACCTAAAACTGTATAATTTGAAGCCCTTTTTCACACATTGCATTCAACAAGCATTATATACAACAATCCATACATATACAACAATCCACTGATATATAATCGTTTAACTTCTAAAGATTCTAAATATACAACCAATTCATAACTTAAAAAGAAATAAAACTAAGTAGCAAAAGCATCTCTGAGATGTATGTTTTTTTTGCTAGCCGCAGTCTTCTTAGCAACAACCTCTTTTTGTTCAATATCAATAGCATGACTCTAAAATATCATAAAATTAGTTAGGTGAAGTATAAGATCAAGAATTAACATTTTCTATGCATAAATATCATATAATTGTGTTTATACCTTTTTTTTATGCAACTGACTCGATTTGCTACGTAATCCCCTTATATTTTTGGTCCCTTATCTTTTGAAGATAGAATTGATATTTGTTTAGATGGACATGTTCCATTGTCGTAGAGGGATACTTTCAAATATCCAGCATCATCATCTACGCGAATGAGGCTTGACGACAATGGAACATCTCCATCTAAACAAATATCAATTGATACTTTCAAGTATCCCTTGCCCCTTGCACGAATGATTGACTTCATAATAGCCATTTTACCTGTAATAAAGAAAACAATTAAAATCAGATGACAAATATAAAAACAATTAAAATCATAAAAGTCATTTTACCTGTAATAAAGAAAACAATTAAAATCATTTGACCTGTACCTTTTTCACTAAGTTCTCTTTCTTTTCTTGGTTGGAATATGTTCTACATGTCTCTTAACAACACGGACGGTTGGATTGATCCAAATACCCTCATTATGATCATTTCTAATATATGAATCATTTGATATAATATTCTCATCTTGATCATTTCTGGTAAACGATTCAATCTCAACATCAATATCACCTTGATCTCCAGTGTTTTCATCAATTACTTTGTTGGAAAAAAGAACTATAGACCATTTCGTACATTTCGGATCATTGACATAGAACACTTGTCTAGCTTGAGAGGCTAGAATAAAAGACTCATCTTTGTATCCCACCCTATTAAGATCCACTTGCAAAAATCCTGACTTATCCATTCGAATGCCGTTATTATTTTCAACCCACTTGCAACCAAATATAGGAATCTGAAACTTCTCATAATCAAACACCCAAATGCGCTCGATAACACCAAAATACGACAGATTTGCAAATTTGGGGTTTAAGTCCTTCACACTTGATATGTGCATTGCTTCAGCTACCACGGTGACACCACTATTCTGCATAGTACTTTTATCATCTTGTTCTTTGGTATAAAATGTGTATCCATTAATCGCGTATGCGCTATAAGAAAAAACATGGAAACTTGGACCATATGCTAAGCATCTCAACCTTTCTGTTATTGAAGCGGGATCTGAATAATACTTTGAATAAATATGATCCTTAAACCAAGGTATAAAACATCGATTGTGCTCTCGTACTATCCAATTTTTATTTCTATTGGGATTTAAACCTCGGGGAACATCCTTGTGAATTTCAACATACGGCTCAACCTCATTCTCATTGTGCAGAACATACAAATGCACTTGATCCCGTTCGACCCTTGATACTGCCACGATTTTATTTCCAATTAGATTTTTTTCTTCTTTCTTTTCGACAAGCTGAGACTTGGGGAGTCCGATTGACTGAACATTAGACAAATATTCAGTACAAAACTCAATCGCTTCTTCAACAATGTATCTTTCAACCATACAACCTTCTGGTCGACTTCGGTTCTTCACGTACCCTTTTAATATTTTCATATAACGTTCAACAGGGTACATCCATCTCATATAAGCTGGTCCACACAATTGTGTCTCTTTCACAAGATGAACAACTAGATGTACCATTATGTCAAAAAATGATGGAGGAAAAAACATTTCAAGCTCACACAAAGTAATAACGATTTCTTTTTGCAACATTGGTAAGATCGCAGGATCGATCACCTTACTGCAAATTGACTTGAAGAAAGAACACAACTTAGTTATAGAGCTTCTTACTTTTTCTGGAAGAATATAACGTATACCTATTGGGAGAAAATGTTCCATTATAACATGGCAATCATGGGTCTTTAAACTCTTTAACTTGAGGTCTTTCATAGACACAAGTCTTCTAATATCTGAAGAGTACCCTTCTGGAACTTTAACTTCACTTAGAAACTTACACAATGTTTTTTTCTCCTTTCTAGATAGAGTATAAGCAGCAGGCGGTAGATATGTTCGTTTTCCTTTCTTCAAGGGTCCTAATTCAGTTCTTATTCCCATCGCTATCAAGTCCTTTCTTGCCTTAAGGCCATCCTTAGACTTTCCTTGTATATTGAGTAACGTGCCAATAACACTTTCAAATACATTTTTTTCAATATGCATAACATCAAGAAAATGTCTCACATACAAGGACTTCCAATACGGCAATTCAAAAAAAACTGACCTCTTCTTCCACCCACTTTTGACAAGTGTGTGGGCAAAAGGCTTGCCAAACTGAGTATCCAAATCTTTCACCTTTTCAAAAATTTGATCACCCGTCAATATAGGTGGAGCTCTGCCTTGTTCTGTCTCTCCATTGAACGCCTTTCTCCATCCACGGTAGTGATGATTTGAATTTAAGAATCTCCGATGACCGAGAAAGACATTCTTCTGACCAAACTCCAAGCGTTTCCAATCTGTTTTATCTTCACAAATAGGACACGCACATTGACCTTTTATGCTATACCCTGATAGATTTCCGTATGCTGGAAAATCATTAATCGTGCCAAACAACATCGCCCTCAAGTTGAAACTTTCTTTCCTATATCCATCATAAACCTCCACACCGGTCTCCCACAAAATCTTTAAATCTTCGATTAAGGGCTTCAAGTACACGTCTATGTCATTCCCTGGTTGTTTAGGTCCAGAAATCAACATAGAAAACATCATGTACTTACGCTTCATACATAGCCATGGAGGTAGGTTATAAATCATAATAATCACAGGCCATGTACTGTGTGAGATACTCTGGATACCGTGTGGGTTCATTCCATCAGTAGATAATGCCAAGCGAAGGTTTCTTGATTCTTCTCCAAATTCAGGATAATCATTATCAATTTTCAACCACTGTGGTGAATCTGCCAGATGTCGATACTTTCCATCTATAATTCTTTCATCTGCATGCCAGGTCAAGTGTCTTGAATCGTTTTCACTACGAAACATGCGTCTAAATCTCGGAATAACAGGAAAATACCACAAGACTTTTGCTGGAGACAACTTGTTCTTATATCGCGAGACACCGCATTTAGGACACTCATTTAACGATGCATACTCATTTCGAAACAAAACGCAATCGTTTGGACATGCATGTATCTTATCATAGCTCATGCCAATAGAGCACAACATCTTTTTGGTCTCATATGTTCGATTGGGAAGAACATTATCCTCAGGAAGCATATCTTTCAAAAGGGCTAATAACTCTGTGAAACTTTTATCCGACCATCCATTGCCCGCCTTTAAGTTGTACAACTTTAATACCGCAGACAATCTTGTGAATTTAGTGCAACCATCATACAAAGGTTTCTCTGCATCACTTACCAACCTCTCAAACATTTCGGGACAATCCTTAAGATCTCCTTCAAGTGCTTCTGCAATCTCTTCAACTCGATCACAATCGTATGTATCTGCGCCACTATAGTTTGAGGCATAGGTCGTACTATCCCCGGGTTCAACATTCTCGTTACTTCTCTCACCATTGAAATTCCAACATGTATAACTTCGATCAATTCCATGCCTCATTAGATGCGATGTCAACTGAACTAGAAGACATCCATGTAAAGGCGCTTTAAGCATAAAACAAATTGGAAAATCCAAACAAAGTTCAATAGGAATCGAACCGAGGCCAGGTCATATGCAAGCGCGCTGGCTGCCAAACGCAGCGTTTGGCTTTGGAATTAAAATGGATTTAAAAAAAAACATTTCGCGCATGGGAATCAAACTGATGAACACAAGGTCACAAGCGCGCATGGAACAGTGAACCCTAGCCTGCTTTTGCAGACGGCAGTGCTAGGCTGAAACAACCTTCTTCTCCGGCGAGGCCGGCGGCGCTTATGAACAAACTTCCCAGAATTTCACAAAATGCACATCATTGGAACCGTCTCATCATGTACATCAAGAATATCACAATAATTAAGCCTAATTCCTACTGAATAAAACGAATCGAACAGAAACAGTTTGGACAACAAAACTTCCACTCCTCATAACTCACTCAATATCCATCCATTTTCAATGAAATTTCCATCAGAATTCTCAGCATGGAAAGATCTACAATACTATGGCAATAAAATCAAGAATCATGAGGTTCGATTTCTAACCTATTGAAGAACAAAATGTTGATTTGGTGGATTCAAGGCTTCAAAAGTGTCCAAATCTCCTCTTCTACTCTTGCTATGAAGCTTTGTGCATGATTTGATGCTTGCCACGCCCTAGATCTAGCTGAAATTCAAACCTCCATGTTCATGAGCTCAACTTGCTTGATTCTTGATGGAATTCTTCAAATCAATGCTTGATCCCTACTAAATGACACTCACTAAACAAGATTATGCAATAAAATTGAGGTGTTGTGTGGAGAAATTTCAAATTTGGAGGGAAATGTAATCTAGATCTAGAACTTGTGAAACTGAGAAATTCTGTTATGATTAAGCCTTTATACCACCTCCTAATTACTCTGTTATGATAAGGTCAAAGTTTCTATTTTAAATACGGTCTAAGTTTGAAATCACAAGAAAAGAAAGTTTTTTGAACAGGGTGAGAGATTTTGAAATTTAAGAAATGGGAGGAGATGAAGAGGCTATCCTAAGCACAAATTAAAAGTTAAGAGTTGGAAAGATCTCACCAATGGGATGCAATCCAACAGACAAGAATGTCATATAGAAAACCCATTTTCCATTTGAACTTTGAATCAAGCAATAATCAAAGAGAAATTAGCAATATCCAGACATTATGAAGATCAAGGTATCAAATACAGATAGCCACATCCAAGCAAGTAATTCCCATATCTAGCAGTGTTCTTTGTCTTCTCATGTATTAGATGAAACATTCCTTGATCAACTTAGAATAAAGCATCAGACACAAGATCAATATAACAATTAGCACCAAGACAAAGTAGCAGATGAATTTAAACAATGTCCAAGGCTTGCATCAGATGAAGGCTTAGTTCACAATAATTTGGTCTCCAACTGTTGGCATTGGCCAAGTCCTTTTTGCACAGGGAATGTTGCCTAATCCTAAGTCCAATAGTTCAGATGAAGATCAACAGTCCACCAGACCATTTTTTTTTGGGTTTTTGTTATTATTAAGTATTTTAAAGTCCTAAAACCACAAACAAAATCAAAATGCACAAACAATATATACAATCACAAGATATGACTCAAATGAGCAAAGTGAAAATGACATAAATATAAACAAGTTAAATGGAATGTAAATGGGAATGAATGATAAATGACTGAAATTTAAATTGCATAAAGTAAATGACTTGAAAGTAAAGCAATATTAACAAGAGTTAGTCAAATGTTAGTCAAAAGTTAGTCAAGTGTTAGTGATTATTTTTTTATTAATTAAGTCATTCTTTGGAGAACACTCAATCATTCTTTCACAAGTATGAATCCTTAAACCAAGACATCTTCCATGAGAAGGGCTCCAACTTGGATAATTCAACAAGTACACCACTAGCTCTTATGAAAGGAAAAAAGGTCAAGTTTCCACACAATACCATGAAAAATGGGAGACTTACAAACTTACTTACTAGAATGCTATGCCTTTAGGGTCAAATTTAGCTCTATGTTAAGCAATCGTAATTGGACTTATGTAGAAGTTATAACTATCTAAGGCTAGGCAATATAAATTTAGGTGTTAATGCATGTTAGATATTTGGTATGAAGAACCAAACTCCTAAAACATACCACACACAAAAAGAGAAGATCAAGAGGGATGGACCTATCTCAGTCATACTTGTATTGGTTCATCTAACACAAGGTCATTGATGAACTAATTAGCCTTAAGACATTAGAGATTCCATTGGTCAAATGAGGGAATGAGAAAGAATAGGTATGAAGATGAAGAGGGATGGGGAGATAGATACACAAATTGACCAAGGGAGGAACTTCATCAAATCAAAACCATCATTCATTTTGGGAGATGAAATGTACATTTCATCAATCCCCTAAATCCAATGGTTTTGATATAACAAGTCAAATCACCTTGACCAAGGCCCAAACAGAAAGTCAAACATCACAAGACCATAATAATGAGCGCAACATAATTTTTACACATTTAATCAATTAAAACTCAATTTAAAAATGAATTTAAATACATTTTAATTTGGTCAAAACCTAAAATCTCTTCAAAACACCAAATAAATGGCCAAGAGATTTTTCCTAGGTAGAACAGGGTCAAAGGACCTTAGCCGAAAAAATTCATGATTTTTGAAAAGCCAAAAGTATTTTTAAATAATTAAAAATATGCACAAAAACATTTAATTCATGAAAAATATTAAAATTAATCAAAAAAATAATTTTAATTCACAAAATGGAAGAGAAAAATATTTAAAGATTTATAGGGAAAGTCCCATATTTTTTGGATGAAAAATGAAATTAATATGAATTAAACAAAATAAAAGGATTAAACATAAAATCAGAAATTAAAATAAAAATAGAAAAAACAAGGGCCATCAGATCCCCCTCATTAATTGAGGTGGAAAATCTGATGGCCAAGCATGCGTGTTGCATTTTGGTCTTGAGTCAAAGAGATGTACGCTTGGTAATCAAAAGCAATGGTCCAGATCATAACATCCAATCATGATCAGATGGCCAGGAGGTGTGCCAACATACCACCGGAGCTAGGGCTCCGGTGACCTCCATCGGACTGGTCCAACTTCATCTCAATGAAAATTGGAAAACAAGGACACTATTTCATATAGAGAACGCTCAGGATCACGAATTTGGCCTCAATTTTCTCCAATTCCAAGTATATAGAAAGATACAAGGATTTGAATTTTGAGGATCATGAACTGAGTTGCTTTGATTTGACCTCAAAGCAAGTCAATCTTGTTACCTACATTAGTAGGACTTCAGCCAACCAAAAATCACAAGGAATGGTGAAGAATTGAGAGAGAATCGAAGAGATGAAAATTCTGGAAAATCACCTTCGAGGGAGCTTGAAACTTGCTTGATCTTGCTGACAATTGGCCTTGGCTTGACTTTAGAAGCTTGCAGAAGTTGAATTGGATCAAAAAAAGGCTTGGATTCTTGGAGTTTAAATCTCAAAACTGAAGGAGATTTGAAACTCGATTTTCAAATGAAAACCTTCAAGATTATCCTCTAATGGTGAGGGTTTGGATTGCAGTTTCAAAGCTTGGGCGAGGTCCCTTCAATTCTGAGCAATTAGGGTCTTATTTATAGGCAAGTCATTTGCTTTCTACACATTTTCAAAATTGGCCAAAAATAGAAATTCACTTGCATGCTTGCATGGGCGTGTGATAGGCCCATGAAATGATGAAATCAGGTCCAAAATTCCTCATGTGCAATGCTGAAAGCATGTCATGTGATCATGCAATGGAAATTGAAATGTGAATGTGAATTTCATCCAAATGAACCCTTGAAGAGAAACCAATTGCAAGTCCTCCAATTCTTTTCCAAATGAGATGATCTTGTACTTTTTGTAAAGGTAAGATCAAGGGGAACAAATTTCATGTTGAACACTTTTCCATTTGAAGCTTGGATCATGAAGAATTTTGAGGTGGAAATTTGGAAAATCAAACATATTTTAAAATTTTCTAAGTACCAAGTCAAATGTTCACTTCTTACACCTTAGATAACTTTTGCTATGGGCTTCAAATGGAAAAAGTTCCTTCCTAAAAGTTGTATCTCTTTCAAACCTCTTCAATTTTGTCACAAATTTGACCTCATTTGGATTTGACATGAAGGAGTTATGCATTTTATAAGTTGAGGAAAATCACTTGCTCAATGGTAATGACCCAAAATGACCTATAATGTTTCCTATTAGCACATGCATTTCCAAGTTGAATTTGAATTTCTTCAAAGAACCAAAGTTGAAGAGGACATCTTGATCATGAAACTTGAATGGCCTTCACCTCATAAAAATTGATCAAGTTATGGTCCTTGGAAGTTGACCTCATAACTAGGGTTCAAACAAAATGACATATAATCTTTCACCATAAAAAATTACTTTCCTAGCAAAACTATATATTTACTTAAACATTAAAGTTGTTTGTAATGTCATAAATAGTAACATTTCTCTTGGGATAATTTTCATATGACAAACATTGTAGGATATAGTGTCCAGGGAACCCCAGTTTTGACCAGTTGACTTTCTCTGGTCAACCACCATGAACCGACTTGCAAACTTGAAATTTTCTTGATCTCTTGGACTCATGGAAGATCATATATGTATAATATGATGTAATATGAAGTATCCCTTGTAATATTTGATCAAATGGTGAAGAAACATGATGAGGAAGTCAAACAAAATACCCAAATGAATTACGGCTTCCAAGGTAAACAAGCTTCAAACTCTTGATGATTTCTTGATCAAAATGATATGTGAACACCATGGGTATCCATATATGATGTCTAGAGTAAATTTGAACCATACTTTGATTAGTCTTCTTGCATTGAGGGTCTCAAACCCTAGATATGACTTGATGGAGCATGGGTGAACACACATACTACCTACAAAAGAAGTAAACTATACATTGACATATTTTTGGTATTTTGGTTAGTAAATAATGAAAAAAAAAAGTATGATACAATCAAATGTGCTTGGTGACCTCTCCCAACGCAAACCCAATGAATGAGGGGTGAGGAGGATGCCAAGGTGTAATCCCAAAGCTAATGCATATGATGAGATAACATGAGGGATCTTAGGGTCAAAGTTGGGTCTTACAACCTTGTTCCCTAGTGTTGATTAAAGGATATTGAAGAATTTTTTGCTGAAGCATTTGAATATAATTTATATTGAAACAAGTTTGGTTCTACAACTATCCTTGAGTTTTGATGATAACAAATTATAAAAGAATAATTTTGTTTTCTAATAGTTTGTTGAGTGTGTACACTCTTAGAATACTTGAAGTAAATAAAATATAAATATGATAAAGAAAGAAGTTGAGTAAATTTAGCTCTGATCAAACCAAGATGCTAGACAAAGCTGATCATATTAGACTCTAAAGTATGGTCTTAGAGCAACTCTATGAAATAGAGACTTTGGATTATGATAAAAGATTTTTTGAACTTTGGACATCTTAAGTATATGAACCTAGATGATCAATTGATGAAGATTTAAAGATAATTTCAACTTTGGTTGTCACCAGTCAACAAAGATTTTCTACCTACCACCCAAGATTTACAATTGGACCTACCTACTCTACAACAGCAGTGTAACTCGAAGGAAGCTCTAATCCTATCCTCCAACTGAGCTATTTCTTCATATATAAATAGGTAAAAGGGTTTGTGATAAAATACGATGGATGATTAAAAATGTGATAGAAAGCTTTTTGCGCGGAAATTTGAAGAAGGAGATTCAATAAATAAAATCATCATCAAGATAGAAGAACATTAAAAAAACACTTTGAGTTTTATTTCAAATATTTTTAAGTGTAATAACTGAATTTCATTGTGTGTAATCTTCTTATTAAGAAACACTCTTGTAAACACAATCGACCTTATTAACAGTTGTTAATTTCTTTGAGAGACTAAGTTTAGTCATAGTTCTCAATAAGTCATTGACAATTAGCTTTGAGTTGTATTTCCTTGAGAGACTAGGGTATAGTAAGAATTTCTAAAGTCTTAGATTGTGTGTCTTTGAGTTGTATAATCAGTTTGATTATTGGATTAAGTCCTTCTTGAGAAGGCAAACTAGGATAAAAATACTTGTGATCTTATCTTTATCATTATCTTTGATCTTTTAGATTGTGGGTTGCAAAAGTTTTTAAATCTAGAAACTCTATTCAAACCCCCCATTCTTGTTTTTCTTGCACCTTCAATTGGCAACATAGCTTCGGTTCTGATATTGACTCGTTGTGTCAAACACTTAATCGTCCTAGTAAAAGATGCATTTTCTTGAAACAAAAAACGGACTCATACAAACAATGATAAAGATTATCACTTTGTCAATCCTCCAATTTTTAATGGAGATAAATTTGAGTACTGGAAAGACATAATAGAAAGTTTCTTTCTTGGCTAAGATGCAGATTTATTAGGACATGGTTTTAAATGGCTACACACATCCTTTGGATGCTAATGATGTAAAAATTAAAAGAAGTCAAATGAATGAGAAACAAAGAAAGAATCGCAAAAATCATCATGGATCCGTAAGCATTTTTCTTTATGCCATTTCCTATTAGAAGTATGAGAAGATTAAAAATTAAGACTATGTTAAGTCTATATTTGATTCTTTAAAAAATACTCATGAAGAGAATAAGAAAGCGGAGAAAACTAAGGCTTTGGATTCAATTCAGAAGGATGAAGTCTTCATAATAGAAGAGGATGAGCCTAAAAAGTCATGTATGTGGCTTCAAAGATCAGAACTCTTCAAGGAAAAAAGAAAGAATCTGAAGATGAATCTGAAAGTGGTTCTGAATATGAATCTAAGGGTGCCTATGAAGAAGGACAATTGTATGTGGATCTTAAGGTCAACACCTTTAAACAACCAGGATCAGATTCAGACTATTATGAGGTATTTTATAATCTCACTCTTTCTGAGTAAAATCATGTTTAGTTGAGATTCTTGAAAAGAGTCAAAAGCTTTAAAAAAGATGTAATAATCTGAAACAGATTCAAGTAGTCAATTTTGAAGATCATGGTGAACTTCTAAAAGAGAACTATATTCTTAAAACTAAAGTCAGTGCCTTAGAATTTGAAAACTGTGCCCTAAAAGAAAGAGTGAAAATTTAGAAAATAAATTATTTCAGAAGTTCCTATGGACACTGAATGTGCTTCTAAAGAAAATGAAGTTTCTTTTCAATAATTTATTGCTAAACACATATATAGAAGAAAAAATTCTTCAATGATATATGGAAGTAGTGGTAAACAGAAAAGAAATATTGGTTATCATAAACCAAAGAACACCTTGCTGAAACCTAAATCCCAAAAGAATGTGACAAAGCCAAGGGATATGTATTCCCATACTACTATGGTCAATCTCATTATACTTATTATGCCCATAAACCTTGAGTTGATAAAACTCCTAGGAAATCAAATCACAAAGGACCCAAAAAGATGTGGGTACCAAAAGATAATATTATTTATGTTACATAAATTTTAAGAAACAAAGTTAAGACACCTCATGGTGCCTGGAATATGGATGCTCTCCACACATAAAGGAAATAAGTCATATGTTCCAAGATATGGAACTTAAGACCAATGGTTATGTAGGTTCTGAAGAAGGCCAAGATAGTAAGATCATTGGTTCAAAATTTATTGGTATTACCTTTCTTCTCTCTATCTCTAATATTGTACTTTATGTGTAACACTGAACTAACATTATTGAGGAATCAATTTAAGTTGAGTATAAAGATAAGCTTGACTATGCAAAAGTCAAATCTAGTTTTTAATATTCAGGTATGAAGATAAGCTAATCTAACTCTGAGGACATAACTTCTGATGTATTCAATAATAAAGCAACTTGTCACAATCCATACTTGAAAGTTTTCATCTTCTAAACTCTCTCTCTCTCTCTCTCTCTCTCTCTAAATCTTAAATGCCTAACCAACAACATTAACAACAAAAGTTACTACAACAATAACAAGGCCAATAAAATTAGTCTCAACATGAAGCTACTATGATGGAAGGCATTCTTGAGATTTCTCTATTTACTTTGGTGGATGAGTTAGAGGTTCTATGTGAATCTATTGTATATTTTGGTAATCTAAAGCAAAACGAGTTTGATTTATCTAGCGATATTGCAACCCAGTGATGGGAAGTTTACTTCAAAAATTTGAAGGGACCATAGTACCTGCATATGTAAAATATTTTTAGATTCATGCATAAGCTACATCTGTTTAGCTCTTCTCTAGTGTTATGGGTCAGAAATTTCAAATCTCAAAGAAATCCATAGTCAAGTTACTAAACCATGATTGTTCTAGGAAGAGACGATATCAATTGTACAAAAAGGGAGCAAAAATGAATGAAGTTGTGACCACCATCTTCAATGTAGGATCAAGTACAGGCGTCAAGAATCTTCAATCTAAATCAAGGATTTGGGCCAAGATTCTCTTGGGATGTATTCATCATCGTCCTACTGGGAAATCTGCTGATTATATTAACACTGACCAAAAATACATGTTGTATTATCTGGTCAAAGCTATGTCAAGATGAATCTTCCTTATATTTTTTAAAAAAGCCTAAGGGAAACGGTCAAGGAAATAAGGAACTTAGGTTGTAAACAATGAAAGTGGATTCCTTTGGGCATACTGATATTTGATATCTTGGTTGAAAACAAGCTAGAAGCTAAGTTAGAAGAGATGAATCTTCGTGAAGATCTCTACACAATAGTGGGCAAACCTTTCAAAGGAAGTGTCATACCCAAATTTGTCCCTCATTCAATAAACCAACACATTCATCAATACATTTGCATCATCTGCATATCATAGCATATATTTCATCTCACATAATGCCTAAATTATCAACATGAATAAATTTTTGGATCTACAGATTGACCGGTTAGATCAATTTTCAAATTTATGTGAAATTATTGATTTTCTTATAAATTTCAAATGCCCACGGTCCCCACCTCCATTTATTTTCGTTTTTACCAGAAAATATTGATTTGCTTATAATATTAAGTAGTTGTCAACGAGAGTATTTGTTGATTTTATAGAAGATATAGATTGCATTTTCTTTTAATCATGGGCTTTCTATTACTTAAACCTACCATATTGGGCCTGTGAATTTCTTTTCCCATATCTATACCTTCTCACAGTCTTATAAACACCAACTTTCATTTTTAATTTCTCTCAACATCAACACATATTTAATTTATTAATTCTTTGGTATAAAATATTTAAGTATAATTTTTTAAATTTTTTTAAGAGACTAAACATAAGGAAATGAGGTAATTATGTAAACAAAAATCTTTTATTTATGAATTATTATAGATAATCAAAGTAACAAATAGTTGTCATACCATAACTTTGCTCGGATTTATTTATTATCTAATTTTAAGAGCATCTTAATCTGAATATTTAAAATAGCTCAATTGATAGTGGTGTAACCTTGTCAAGTACAAGGTCATGAGTTTGATTCTTATCATTTTCTTTTTATTTGTTGTATCAGATGTAGTTAATATTGTATCAGATGGTAATTGTGGATTTAGAGTCATTGTATCATTCTCTTTTTACCTTTATTTCTATTTTTCTTTGCCTTATTTTCAAAATAACAAAAAAAAAACATTTTTCATTATTAATTTTCGTATCTTTAAATTATGCATTTCTTAAAAATTGTTTTTTTTTTCTTCATATTTATATACTTTGTATCCCAAATGTAACCAAAAAATCATAACAACCATTCTTGATAGTTTTTACTAAATTACATCAAATCCACTTATTCACTCTAAAACTTACCTTTTTAACATACAATCATACAATATTACACACACACACTCTCACAGAAAACAAAAGCCATAAAACCTTTTCACACTTTATTTTTGGGCCAACACAAAGTTGACTAAACAATGTTAATCATGAATACTTGTTGGTTGCTAAACAAGATTACTCGTGATATCAATTCCTAATGACGACTAAACAATATTAATCTTGACTAATTGTTAGTTGCTAAACAAGATTACTCGTGATGTTAATTCCTAATGACGACTAACAGTAATAGGAATAATGACTAAACAATATTAATCATAACTAATCGTTAATGCTAAACAAAATTACTCAAGATATCAATTCCTAATGACAACTAACAGTAATACTAATCATTACTAAACAATATTAATCATGACTAATTGTTTGTTGTTAAACAAGATTACTCATGATATCAATTTATAATGGCGATTAACAATAATACGAATCATGACTAATTGTTAGTTGTTAAATAAGATTACTCATTATATCTATTTCTAACGACGACTAACAGTAATACTAATCATGACTAAACAATATTAATCATGACTAATTGTTAGTTGTTAAACAAGACTACTCATGATATCAATTTCTAACAACGACTAATAGTAATACTAATCATGACTAAACAATATTGATCATGACTAATTGTTTGTTGCTAAACAAGATTACTCATGATATCAATTTCTAATGACAACTAACAGTAATATTAATCATGACTAATCAATATTAATCATGACTCATTGTTACTTTCTAAACAAGATTATTCATGATATCAATTCCTAATGATGACTAATAGTAATACTAATCATGACTAAATAAAATTAATCATGACTAAACAAGAATACTCATGATTAAAGAAAATGTCAGTGACATATAGGTTTGACATTTTTGTTCCTTGTTTCGTTTCTTAGTGTGTTCCTTGCTTTGTTTCTTGCTTCTTGGATTTTCCCGTGCAACTTCTTCTTGACTCATTTCAGAAACACTGTGGCGGGAAAGCAACCACCCAACAAATTATGCTTATGCCACCGTGCATTTTTGAAATTATGGGACAGGAGAAAAGAGCCTACCACAGTGTCAGCTAAAAGCATGATAAAACGTTTGATCTTCGACTTGTCCAGATGACTCTCTAGTGAACTCATACTCACTCTACAAGAAAAATATAGTTCCATACCAATTAAGAAGTAGTAGTAAAACACGTGAAAATGGTGCTCATTTTTACTGAGAGCTAGCTTGATTCCGTAGTTGAACCAAGCACCAACGAATTTTCCGACAAAAAGAAGGGTTTCAGAGATTGTGCGAACATGGACTTGAGGATATCACCATTAGATTTCAGAATTGATGCCTCTTTTTTTTCGTTTTTTACCAGAAAATATTGATTTGCTTATAATTTTCAGTAGTCGTCAATGAGAGTATTTGTTGATTTTATAAAAGATAGATTACATTTTCTTTTATTCATGTGATTTCTATTACTTGAACCTATCATATTGGGCCTGGAAATTTCTTTTCCCATCTCTATACCTTCTGACAGTCTTATAAACATCAACTTTCATTTTTAATTTCTCTCAACATCAACGCAAATTAAATTTATCAAATACAGTTTTCTTTTTAATTTCTCTCAACATCAACGCGCATTAAATTTATCAAATACAGTTTTTTTAAGAGACTAAACATGAGGAAATGATGTAATTATGTAAACAAAAATCTTTTTTTTTATGATTCTTTATACCTAATCAAAGTAAACAATAGTTGTCGAACTATTTATTTACTCGGATTTATTTATTTACTCGGATTTATTTATTTTATATTTTTTAAGAGCCTTTCAATTTAAATATGTAAAATAGCTCAGTTGATAGTGGTGTAACGGTGTCATGTATAAGGTCATGGATTTGAATCTTATCATTCTCTTTTTATTTGTTGCTTTTAGCTTTATTTCTATTTTCCTTTGCCTTATTTTCAAAATCACAAAAAAAATATATATATATATATATATATATATATATATATATATATATATATATATATATATATATATATATATATATATATATATATATATATATATATATATATATATATATATTTCATTATTAGTTTTCGTATCTTTAATAAGTTATGCATTTCTTTAAAAATTGTTTTTTTTGTTCATATTTATTTACTTTGTATCCCAAATGTAACCAAAAAATCATAAAAACTATAAATGATAGTTTTTTACTAAACGTTTTGCCCAAGTCAACTTTTTTGAAATTTTTGTTTTGATTCCTTCTATTTGTAGCAAGATCAAATCAAATTATTTTTTTATTTGAATTTTGTCATTAGTTTTGATCTCAAATTGTTTTTTAATTCTTAAGTTAACCTAGTTTTTTTTATATAAATAGCCAACATTCAAACTCACAATTTCACACCGACTCTAGTACATCAAAGCCACTTATTCACCATAAACTTTACCCACTTTCTAGCATACAATCATACAATATTACACAAAAATTCTTATAGAAAACAGCGCCAAAAAACCTTTTCACACAAAGTTGACTAAACAATATTACTCATGAATAATTGTTAGTTGCAAATCATGAATAATTGTTAGTTGCAAAACAAGATTACTCGTGATATCAATTCCTAATGACGACTTAACAATATTAATCATTACTAATTGTTAGTATCTAAACAATATTACTCATGATGTTAATTCCTAATGACCACTAACAGTAATAGTAATCATGACTAAACAATATTAATCATTACTAATTGTTAATGCTAAACAATATCACTCAAGATATCAATTCCTAATGACGACTAACAATAATATTAATCATGACTAAACAATATTAATCATGACTAATTTTTTGTTGTTAAACAAGATTACTCATGATATTAATTCATAATGATGATTAACAGTAATATTAATCATGATTAAACAATATTAATCATGGCTAATTATTATTTGATAAACAATATTACTCATGATATCTATTCGTAATGACGACTAAGAGTAAGACTAATCATGACTAATAATTAGTTGCTAAACATGATTACTCATGATATCAATTTCTAATGACAACTAACAGTAATACTAATCATGACTAATCAATATTAATCATGACTAATTGTTAGTTGCTAAACAAGGTTACTCATGATATCAATTCTTAATGAAGACCAATAATAATACTAATCATGAGTAGACAATATTAATCATGACTAAACAAGAATATTCACGATTAAAGAAAGTTCAAGTGACAGATAGGTTCGGCAGTTTTGTTCATTGTTTAGTTTCTTGTTGTGTTCCTTGCTTTGTTTCTTGCTTCTTGAATTTTTCCGTGCAACTTCTTGTTGTCCCATTATTATTTTTTTATACCTGACCAAAGTAACAAATAGTTGACATACCATTATTTTGCTCAGATTTATTTATTATCTAATTTTTAAGAGCATCTCAATTCAAATATGTAAAATAGCTCCGTTGATAACGGTGTAATGGTGTCAAGTACAAGGTTGACTAAACAATATTAATCATAAATAATTCTTAGTTGCTAAATAAGATTACTCGTGATATCAATTCATAATAATGACTAAACAATATTTATCATGACTAATTGTTAGTTGCTAAACAAGATTACTCATGATGTTAATTCCTAATGACGACTAACAGTAATAGGAATCATGACTAAACAATATTAATCATTACTAATCGTTAATGCTAAACAAGATTGCTCAACATATCAATTCCTCATGACGACTAACAGTAATATTAATCATGTAAAATTGTGACTAATTGTTTGTTGTTAAACAAGATTACTAATGATATCAATTCATAATGACGATTAATAGTAATACTAATCATGATTAAACAAAATTAACCATGACTAATTGTTAGTTGCTAAAGAAGATTACTCATTATATCAATTCGTAATGATGACTAACATTAATACTAATCATGACTAAACAATATTAACCATGACTAATTGTTAGTTGCTAAACAAGATTTCTCATGATATCAATTAATAACGACAACAAACAGTAATACTAATCATGACCAATCAATATTATCATGACTAATTGTTAGTTACTAAACAAGATTACTCGTGATATCAATTCCTAATGACGACTAATAATAATACTAATCATGACTAAACAATATTAATCATGACTAAACAACAATTCTCATGATTAAAGAGTTTCGGAGATTGTGCGAACATGGACTTGAGGATATCACCATCAGATTTCAGAACTGATTCATTCATGCGCCGACATCGGCATCGACGTGGCTACGGTACACACCTCTATTTTTTTCGTTTTTACAAGAAAATATTGATTTGCTTATAATTTTCGGTAGTTGTCAATGAGAGTATTTGTTGATTTTATAGAAGATAGATTACCTTTTCTTTTAATCATGGGCTTTCTATTAGTTGAACTTACCATATTAGGCATGGGAATTTCTTTTCCCATCAATATACCTTCTCACATTCTTATAAACACCAACTTTCATTTTTAAATTCTCTCAACATCAACAGATATTTAATATATCAAATTCTTTGGTATAAAATATTTATGTATAATTTTGTTACAATTTTTTTAAAGAAAATAAACATATGGAAATGATGTAATTATGTAAACAAAAGTCTTTTTTTATGATTTTTTATAGCGAATCAAAGTAACAAATAGTTGTCATACCATAATTTTGGTCGGATTTATTTATTATCTAATTTTTAAGAGCATCTCAATATAAATATGTAAAATAGATTAGTTGATAGCGGGGTAATAGTGTCAAGTACAAGATCATGGGTTTGAATCTTATCATTCTATTTTTATTTATTGCTTTTACCTTTATTTCTATTTTCCTTGGCCTTATTTTCGAAATCACAAAAAAAAAACCAAAAACATACATTTTTCATTATTAATTTTCGTATCTTTAAGTTATGCATTTCTTAAAATTTGATTTTTTTTTTTCATATTTATTTACTTTGTATCGCAAAAGTAACCAAAAAATCATAAAAACTATAAATGATAGTTTTTTACTAAACTTTTTGTCCAAGTCAACCTTTTTGATATTTTTGTTTTGATTCCTTCTATTTTTAATAAGATCAAAACAAATTATTTTTTTATTTCAATTTTGTCATTAATTTTGATCTCAAATTATTTTTTTATTCTTAAGTTAACCTAGATTTTTTTTATATTATTCTAACTCAAAATTTTACACCGACTCTTATACATCAAATCCCCTTATTCACTATAAAATTTACCCACTTTCTAACATACAATCATACAATATTACACAAAAATTCTCATAGAAAATGAAAGCCAAAACACCTTTTCACACTTTATTTTTTGGACAATACAATTTTGACTAAACTATATTAATTATAAATAATTGTTAGTTACTAAACAAGATTACTTGTGATATCAATTCCTAATGACGACTAAACAATATTAATCATGACTAATTGTTAGTTGCTAAACAAGATTACTCATGATGTTAATTCCTAATGACGACTAACAGTAATATTAATCATGACTAAACAATATTAATCTTGACTAATCGTTAATGCTACATAATATTACTCAAGATATCAATTCCTAATGACGACTAACAATAATACAAATCATGACTAAACAATATTAATCGTGACTAATTGTTTGTTGTTAAACAAGATAACTCATAATATCAATTCGAAATAAAGATTAACAGTAATACTAATCATGATTAAAAAATATTAATCATAACTAATTGTAAGTTGCTAATTAATATTACTCATGATATCAATTCCTAATGATGACTAACAATAATACTAATCATGACTAAATAATATTAATCATGTCTAATTATTAGTTGTTAAACAAGATTACTCATGATATCAATTTCTAATGACAACTAACAGTAATACTAATCATGACTAATTCTTAGTTGCTAAATAAGATTGCTGTGAAATTATGCTCTCTATGACTTTAACCTACCATATTGGGTATGTGAATTTCTTTTCCATCTTTATACAATCTCACAGTTTTATAAACACCAATTTTCCTTTTAAATTTCTCTCAACATCAACATATTTAATTTTTCGACTTTTTTGGTATAAAATATTTATGTATAATATTTTTACAGTTTTTTTTAAGAGACTAAACATAGGGAAATGATGTAATTATGTAAAAAAATATCTTTTTTTATGAGTTTTTATACCTAATCAAGGTAAAAAATAGTTATCATTCCATTATTTTGCTCAGATTTATTTACTATCTAATTTTTAAGAGCATCTCAATTCAAATATGTAAAACAGTTCAGTTAATAGTGGTGTATCAGTGTCAAGTATAAGATCATGGATTTGAATCTTATGATTCTCTTGTGATTTGTTGCTTTTACCTTTATATCTATTTTCATTTGCTTTATTTTTAAAATTACAAAAAAGAACTTTATTAATTCCTAATGATGACTAACAGTAATAAACAATATTACTCATGATGTTAATTCCTAATGATGACTAACAGCAAGTAATCATGAATAAACAATATTAATCATTATTAATTATTAATGCTAAACAAGATTACTCAAGTTATCAATTCCTAATGACGACTAACAGTAATACTAATCATGACTAAATAATATTAATCATGACTAATTGTTGATTGTTAAACAAGATTACTGATGATATTAATTCAGAATGACTATTAACAGTAATATTAATCATGATTAAACAATATTAATCATGACTAATTGTTAGTTGCTAAACAATATTACTCATGATAATAATTCCTAATGATTACTAACAGTAATACTAATCATGACTAATAGTTGGTTGCTAAAGAAGATTATTCCTGATATCAATTTCTAATGACAACTAACAATAATACTAATCATGAATAATCAATATTAATCATGACTAATTGTTAGTTACTCCCTCCGTTCCTTTTTAAGTGTCATTTTTTGACTTTTTACACATATCAAGGAAGATAATCATTATTGTTACTTTTTAAACAATAATTCTTCTTTTACCTATAATACCCTTAATTATTTATTACATTCATTTTAGTTTTTCTCTCTTTACAATCATTACCTAGGGGTAATTTTGACAAAATTGCAATTAATACTACCTTGAACTTTGCAAATGACAATTAAAAAGAAACAATTTTTTTCAAAAAAATGATACTTATAAAGGAACAGAGGGATTACTAAACAAGATTACTCTTGATATCAATTCCTAATGACAACTAATAATAATACTAATCATGACTAAATAATATTAATCATAACTAAACAAGAATACTCATGTTTAAAGAAAGTCTCAGAGACAGATAGGTTCGGCATTTTTGTTCCTTGTTTCATTTCTTGTTGTGTTCCTTGCTTTGTTTCTTGCTTCTTAGATTTTCCCGTGCAACTTCTTCTTCACCTATATCAGAAACACTGTGGCGGGAGGAAAGCAACCCCTAACATATTATACTTATGCCACCGTGAAGTTGTGAAATTAGGGACAGGAGAAAAAAGCCTACCACAGTGTTAGCTAAAAGCAGGATAAAACGTTATATCTTCGACTTGTCCAAATGACTCTCTAGTGCTCGACCTGTCCAGATGACTCTCTAGTGCACTCATTCTCACGCTACAAGCAAAGTATAGTTCCATAGCAATTAAGAAGCAGTAGTAAAACATGTTAAAATGGTGGTCATTTTTACTGAGAGCTAGCTTGATTCCATTGTTGAACCGAGCACCAATGAATATTAAGGAAAAAATAAGAGTTTCAGAGATTGTGCGAACATGGACTTGAGGATATCACCATCAGATTTCAGAACTGATTCATTCATGCGCCGACGTCGGCATCGACGTGGCTACGGTACACACCTCTATTTTTTTTCGTTTTTACAACAAAATATTGATTTGCTTATAATTTTCAGTAGTTGTCAATGAGAGTATTTGTTGATTTTATAGAAGATAGATTACCTTTTCTTTTAATCATGGACTTTCTATTAGTTGAACTTACCATATTAGGCATGGAAATTTCTTTTCCCATCAATATACCTTCTCACATGCTTATAAACACAAACTTTCATTTTTAAATTCTCTCAACATCAACAGATATGTAATATATCAAATTCTTTGGAATAAAATATTTATGTATAATTTTTTTACAATTTTTTTAAGACACTAAACATAAGGAAATGATGTAATTATGTAAACAAAAGTCTTTTTTTATGATTTTTTTTTATAGCGAATCAAAGTAATAAATAGTTATCATACCATAATTTTGCTCGAATTTATTTATTATCTAATTTTTAAGAGCATCTCAATTTAAATATGTAAAATAGATTAGTTGATAGCGGGGTAACGGTCTTAAGTACAAGGTAATGGGTTTGAATCTTATCATTCTCTTTTTATGGGTTGCTTTTACCTTTATTTCTATTTTCCTTTGCCTTATTTTCAAAATGACAAAAAAAACATACATTTTTCATTATTAATTTTTGTATCTTTAAGTTATGCATTTCTTAAAAATTGTTTATTTTCATATTTATTTACTTTGTATCGCAAAAGTAACCAAAAAATCATAAAAATTATAAATGATAGTTTTTTACTATAAACTTTTTGTCCAAGTCAACCCTTTTGATATTTTTGTTTTGATTCCTTCTATTTTTAGCAAGATCAAAACAAAATATTTTTTTATTTCAGTTTTGTCATTAATTTTGATCTCAAATTGTTTTTTTATTCTTAAGTTAAATTAGTTTTTTTTGTATATAAATAGCCAACATTTTAACTCAAAATTTTACATCGACTCTTGTACATCAAATCCACTTATTCACTCTAAATTTACCTACTTCCTAACATACAATCATACAATATTACACAAAAATTCTCACAGAAAACAAAATCCAAAACATCTTTTCACACTTTATTTTTTGGCCAATACAAATTTGACTAAACAATATTAATTATAAATAATTGTTAGTTGCTAAACAAGATTACTTGAGATATCAATTTCTAATGACGACTAAACAATATTAATCATGACTAATTGTTAGTTTCTAAACAAGATTACTCATGATGTTAATTCCTAATGACGACTAACAGTAATATTAATCATGACTAAACAATATTAATCATGACTAATCGTTAATGCTAAACAAGATTACTCAAGATATCAATTTCTAATGACGACTAACAATAACACAAATCATGACTAAACAATATAATTGTGACTAATTGTTTGTTGTTAAACAAGATAACTCATGATATCAATTCAAAATAAAGATTAACAGTAATACTAATCATGATTAAAAAATATTAATCATGACTAGTTGTTACTTGCTAATTAATATTACTCATGATATCAATTCCTAATCATGACTAACAGTAATACTAATCATGACTAAACAATATTAATCATGTCTAATTATTAGTTGCTAAACAAGATTACTCATGATATCAATTTCTAATGACAACTAACAGTAATACTAATCATGACTAATTCTTAGTTGCTGAACAAGATTACTCATGATACAATTCCTAAGGATGACTAATAATAATAATAAATGACTAAACAATATTAATCATGACTAAACAAGAATACTCAGGATTAAAGAAAATGCCAGTGACATATAGGTTTGACATTTTAGTTCCTTGCTTTGTTTCTTACTGTGTTCCTTTCTTTGTTTATTGCTTCTTGGATTTTCATGTTCCCGTGCAACTTCTTCTTGCATGAATTGATTATGTTGTTGCTGCTTCTGTTGCACAAACTGAGGCCATTGAAAACCTTCACTACCACTCGGCGGTTCTGAATCTGATTTCTGAGTTCTAGGTCTACCACGACCTCTGCGTCTGTCATCCATGATCCTCAATGTCATACAAATAGAATTAAGTTGATCAGGCCCAATACTATGAATATAACATCAAGGACAATGATGACAACCCACACATGAGGCAAAAAGGAATACTTATAATATCTCATGGCTAGGTCGAGGATACGACCTGCTCTGATACCAATTGTAACACCCACATATAATATATGTATAGAATACATATTATACATAGTGTAATACTGGTACTGAAATACATAAGCGCCTAATGGCAACAATGTACATATTACATGCCCAAAAGAAAACACTACATGACACAGAATATACAAAAAGGTGCCCAAAATAAAACTAAGAGCTAGACCATTGTAGGATGATCTCAAAAATATCTACACATCGGAGATACCATCCAAAACATCAGATAAGCAAGACATCACTCTACCTTGTCCTTACCCTTCGCATGATCGGAACTACCTGAAAAATAACCAACAACATGGGGTGAGATAATAATCCCAGTGGGTTCCCTATCTTATAGGTCCACTCGGCTCTAAAGGGTTTTCTAATCAATATCCAACTTAAGTCAACCATTGAAATAAGACTTAAGTGACGGGGAACAAACTCGCAATGTATGGCAACATGCTCCTGAGTTCTCACAACTCAAATAAGACCACTATTCAAATTCATGAAACATCAATTCCTGAGCAGACCTACGTCTAGGGCAAGCCCAATTCATGCATGCTCGTATGATTCGACTTTTGTGGTGGATATCGGGTCCTCTATGAGTTTCAAACACAATCCAAGTGATTGTCACCCGTATGGGACTCTAACCCACTTAGGGTATCTTTCACCGTATGGGCCTCTAACCCACTTAGGTATCCACTTATCCCCCATGTCCGCCATGGTTGGGGCTCAAACCCAATTGAGGCACGAATCATTGGTGTCACATCCTATTACTTACTCATATAAGCATAACTAGGTTCATCAATCACTGATGACTTCATTCACCAATATACAAGAAATAACATTGCATGTTCCATACAAGGTGTCTCACTCTCAACTATGGCAACCATTCATTTACGACCTCCACATAAGCATCATACGAATGAATTTCGCCTTCTAATGTTATCTAAGTTATAAGTCTAACTTATGGCCTAATAATAATCACTAGATTCAATATGTAATTCTCACATTTAACATTGATTCAGCACAAGAATAACATAACGAATGATTAATGGTTGATGAAATGCGCTTAGAAACCTTAAGGAAATGAATTTTGAAGTTTTTGGTATAAGCCAATCGATTGGTTGAGGAAGCCCAATCGATTGGTCCATCTCACATTTCTATTTTTCAAATAATACAGAGGATCAATCGATTGATCCTAAGTGTCAATCGATTGGCAGCTGAAAAATTTCCAGTTTTCCAAAATAAAAAGTTTGTGCAATCGATTGGAGCTCCTTGTCAATCGATTGGTCTTGCCAAATTTTCATTCTCTTCAAAATAGAAATTTTATGCAATCGATTGATGCTAAGGACCAATCGAATGGTCCCAAACCATTTCCACCTTTTTCACACACAAGAACTTCATTTCTTCTACACACTTCCAAAATTTCAATCTGCATAATGCTTGTTTCATCCCTACCAACCAACCTCTTGT
Organism: Lathyrus oleraceus; assembly: GCF_024323335.1. Classification (NCBI taxonomy): domain Eukaryota; kingdom Viridiplantae; phylum Streptophyta; class Magnoliopsida; order Fabales; family Fabaceae; genus Lathyrus; species Lathyrus oleraceus. The sequence continues at coordinate 14,308,414 of NC_066579.1, read as the reverse complement.
CATACACATAAAACACATCAACAACACTTTCAAAGCATCAACCATATCATTAAATCACAAGAATCCAACAAATACAAAACACACATAGAAGCATCATTAATGAAAATTTACATGATTCATGGAGAAACTCATCATAATATCATCTATCCTACTATCAATTCCATGATTTATCAACCCTAACTTCTAAATCTAGAGTTCTACCTAGAACCCACCTTAAGAATGGAAGAGGAGGTTGAAGAAGATGATGAGATGAGATGGTGATGAAGTGATGATGATGGATTCCAAGCTTTTCTTCCTCCTTATTCTCTCCACTAGCTTGTTTTCTCTTCTTCCCTTGAGTTTCTTCTTCTCTCCACTAGCTTTTCTGATACATAGAGAAATGAAGTGGTACAAGGTAGGTGGGTAATGAATATAAATATGTGGCCACCATTTGCCACCAAAAATGTGTGGTTAGAAAGGATTACTAGTAGCAACAAATATCACAAGTGACATTACACTTTTAATATTTGTTCTACTAGAGCATTTGACCCATTATTAGTGTTACCAAAACGTTCCAATTAATAAAAGATCAGTCCCAAATAATATTAATTAAGTCAATCTGAATTCACTATTTACCCTATTTATCCCAACTGATAACTTTTAGAGCACATAGGAACTCAGTTGATCTCAATTAATAGGAATTTGAGTATTTAAGGAAATACGAGGTATTTCAATAACATATTCATTTACAATTGCATTTTCAAATAAGCATCATTGATTCAAAAGGTGTTGTTATTTATGACACAAAGCTAGTGGATAAGGCTTATGATATGTCTTTTTTTTGTCTTTTGAAATTTTAAGTCAATATGATTAGATTCATTTACAAGTTTGATTTAAGAAGAGAGTTTTAAAAATGCAACGACATATGGCCAAAGTTTCTAATTTGAAATAAGGTCTAAGTTTTGAAATCACAAACAAAGAAAGTTTTTGAAAAGGGGAGAGAGATTTTGAAATTTAAGAAGTGGGAGGAGATGAAGAGACTAATCATAAGCATAAAATTAAAGGTTAAGAGTTGAAAAGATCTGACCAATGGGATGCAATCCAACAGACAAGAATGTCATATAGAAAACCAACTTTCCCTTTGGACTTTGAATCAAGCAATAATCAGCAAGCAATTACCAATATGAAGAGCAAGGTATCAAATAAAGATGGCCACATCCAAGCAAGCAGATCCATAGCTGACAGTCTTCTCATGTATCAGATGAAATACTTCTTAATTTTTGCTCATAATAAAGTGTAGCATGAGACCAAAATAACAGTTGCATCAAGACCATGGAGCAGATTGTCGCATTACGCGAAAAACCGGCGGGAAAACAAAACAACAGAGCCGCCACCGTGCGTTATTTATTCCAAAAGAGGAAAAGGAAACGCTCGAAGTAAACCTGGAAAAGACATGGTCTCGCGACCAAAGAGAATGGGATCGGGAGTCGGTTATGCGAAGGGAAGGTATTAGCACCCCTACGCATCCGTCGTACTCGACGGGATCCACGCACAATAGGAAGGAATAAGGTTGCTAAAACACTGCTCACACACACACACTGGCTGAAAGAGACACAGGAAAACAAAAGAAACCAACTCGGCAGGATATCGCATCCTGGTCCTACGTAGTCTATCAGGCATAGACATCAGAGTCGACGTAGTTCGGACGGGGAAAAACATGCTCGCTAGGATTTCGCATCCTATGCATACGTATCTTCTTAGACGAAGAAGAATCAGAGCATTCGTAGCTCGGCTCATGCACGCCAAACAAAACAAAACACACACAGGAAATCGACTGCCAATCGCTGGACTTACGTCAGACTCCACACAAAAAATGGCAAACATGGGACCCGAATGCCAATCACTGGACTTATATCAGCGCCCGAACCAACAAACCCACACTGGAACCCGAATGCCAATCGCTGGACTTATATCAGCTTCCGAGCACACAACAAACACACACAGACAAAAAAGCAAAAGGTTGCCCGGAGAGATCAGCTCAATCTCCTGCCTACGTACCTCATCTGGTATGAGGATCAGGGCGACGTAGTTCCCCTACGCAGGGAAAAAGGACTAGCCTAACCAGATAACAAAGGGAGATACAACTAGGGAGACTACGACTCGAGCCTAGATGTTATCATGCAAATCATCCCTAAGTCAAGGTTTCTAGCTAACTTACACAGGGAGCAAGCTATCCTATTCAGCACAGGCACAAGCAAACAATCACAAATAGCACACACTATATACACACAAAGTGGGGCTCAAACAAGGGTTAGGCTGCAGAGCAAGCCAATTGTACAGGGGTGTGATTTGCTCTTAACCACTGACATTGAGAGTCAGGGTGAAGCAGATGAAAGGTGAGTGAAGATGAGACTTCACAACTCTTATCCCTGGCCAGGGAGAGCTTCAGACAATGAAGGTTGGGTCCAGAAAGTGGGAACCCTTCTACACTTATGACACTGACTCAACTGTACAACTGTACAGAGATCTTGGGTTACTATCCACAATGCATCAACACCAGTTGTGTGAGCAAAGGGATGACTCAACAAGAATAGCAGGGGATGGATTGCACATCCCTTGTATCTGCCAATTGCCTTATCAAACGGTCTTTTCTTGCTTGGGGACAAATATAAACAAGCACAAGCAATGCCTCTTAAGGAGGACTTCAGACAGGTGCCTGGCCAAGTAACAGGCCAGGTCTTCCAGACTACATGGAGAAGAGATCATTATACCTCAATGCTCAAGCTATCCAGAAAAGCAAGAACAAGTTCATAAGGGAACTATAGTAACTAAGGTACCTGAAATCAATCCAATATAATCAGTACTCAGTTTAAACAATAAGCAAACAGACAATGGTCAACAGTGAACTATACAGTCAAACAACAGTCAATGCACAAAGGTGCAAGCCACAAGGCACAAACTCAAGTTTCAAAACCTACAAAACAAACTCAAAGTTAGTCATAAACAAGCAACAAGCCAACTCCAATTGAGTGTACATCATTAAGCATAAGCAATTGTGCTCTTTGACCTGAAACAAAGCTCAAATGTGAGAGCACAAACCACTACTACAAGACTAGGGTCAAAAGATGAGCAATGAACCAAAACAGAACATGAAACTTATCCAAAATCAAGATCAATCAAATAAGAATCCAATCCAAGTTGTTTCACATTCATATCATCAACCATTGTCATTTCAGGAAGCAAAGAGTACAAAACATGCAATTAGAAGCTCATAGAACCAAACAGAATGATTCAACTCAAATCAACTCACAAACATTTCAATAAATCCCCAAAAAATTCATGATCAAACACCATCCATAACATGAAAATCACACCAAATTTCAATCCATTTATACCAAGGGAAGCAAGCCAATGAAATTCATCAAGTCAACACAAGTTCACACAAGCTCATACAAGGCATCAAAACATGCATCAACTTCAAGCAATCATAAAACAGAAACCAAACATGATAAATGAATGAAACCAAAGCCATGGCAAACATCAAGATATCTATAATACACATGCCAAAATTTAAGTCCATCCAATAAACCACAAGAATTTCCCAAATCATATAAAATCATGTCTCACAAGAAGTCAACAATTGGTCAAGCAGGGGAGAAAATCTCAATCAAATTGGAAATTCAGTCAAAAAATCCAAAAAATTTCACATTCTATCTTGACATCCAGCAGGTTCATCATGCAAAAATTCAAGTCATTTAGAGTTCATATGGAATGGTAACAAAAATCATGAAGTCAACCAAGAAATGGTGTGACACAAATTGTCACACCTCTAATGATCATGTCATATCTCTCAATCCAAGAATGCAAAAATCACAAATTATATACCCAAATGACCAGGAATGAGTCTAGAACATGCATGTAAAATTTCAAGAATTTCCAATTAAGCATCATCATTTCATGATCAAAATAGTAAGCATGGTGCAACAAATGACATGTGAAAACAAACCCTAGGCAAATATTTTTTCCAACCGTGCACAAATTTATTAAAAATCATCAAAAAATCAAGGACATCACAAGGATCATGGCATAAAAAACCTCATGTGGATTGGACAAATATTGAGAGAGTTGTGATTTATTTAGTGTGGAAAGAAAATAAAAAAAGCAAGAACAAAGCATGGTGAAACATGATGAACATAAGTGAAATAAATGCCAAGCCAAAGGTGAAAAACGCATGAGCCCGGTATCGAACCGTGTTTCAATTCAAATGTGCGCGCGTTTCAAGTGAAACGCCGCGTTTCACTAATACGCGTGGCAACGCCTCATTGGGAGCATGGTTCACAAACACCAATTTCATGCAGGCACACGGGAACGAAGATCTAATGCAATCTGGGAACGAATTGGCTAGGGTTTCATAGCACCTTCATCGTGTTCATCATCACATGAACTTTTTTTCTCAGAAATTGGAAATGGATACACCATTGTGTTCGTCTCATCATGTACATCAACAATACAACAAGGATTTGACCTAATTCTCACTATTAAACACGAATCGATCAAAAGAAGGTTTGAACACCAAACTTAAAATCATGATAACTCATTCAATTCTCAATGAAAATTAAAACCACAAAGTGCAGCATACTCCTTAATCAAAGATCTATCCAATGCCTAACCTAATTCCAACAATTACAAAGATCGAATTCCAACCTTCAAATTGATGCAACTTTGAATTCATGGTTATTTGGCCTTGTATTGTGCAAACAGAAACTCTACCATGCTCCAGTTGATGAATGAGTGAAAGACTTTAGCTCAATTGCCTTGAATCTTGCTCCAATTTCCAAATGTCATTGATGGAGCTTTATGTAGCAGTTCTTGATCTTGCTCGACAGTGGTGAATTCCTGCTTGCAAAAGCTTCTACAATGCTTGGAGATGATGGATCCTTGAAGATCAATGCCAGTTCTATGGAAATTTTGCAGAGAAAATGAAGATGAAAAGTTGAGAGAATTGTGCAATTCTTGATCTAGATCTATTAGAAATGAATGTTAATGTGATTTTCAGTTATGATTAACCATTTATATGTGCTGTTAATCCATTTTGTTAATCAAGTTTAGCAAAATGTGAGTGAATTAGTGAAATTGAGTTTTCATGCAAAAATGCCAAAATGCCCTTATGCAAATATGACCAATGGAACAGTAAAATAAGTTGCAGCAAGTCACAAAATCTGTTTTGAGGCAATGGCAATTGGTTTGGCATGAAAATTGTGCTTACTTTTCAAAATGGCCTCTTTTCCCACCAAAATGCAAAATGAATCACTTGAAAAATGACCTTTTTGTGTGATGACTTTTAATGAAATGTGATGAAGGATTATGATAAAGCATGTCAAATGGAGTTTGCTCAAAAAAGAACCACATCAATTGCCCTTTCTATGCAAAAGTTATCCCACTTTGAAGTTCAACTTTTCTTGAAAATGATTTGATCATAACTTGCCAACCACACATGAGAAATAAGTGTTCTTGGACTTTTTGGAAAGGTGAGAGCAAGATCTTCAACTTTCATGTTGGACAAAATTTCATTTGAAGCTCTTATGATGATGTAAATTTGAGGAGAAGGACTTTCCATTTTTGGCAGTTTGAAATTACAGGTCACTTACTATTTTTGGAAACTTTTCATCTGACCTCAAATTCTTCAATCTTGATCTTTGAAATGTCAAATGAGACTTGTATGGACATGAATGAAGCCTTTCAAACCATCTCCCACCTTCAAATCCATGAATTCATGCTCAGTTGACCACAGTTGACCACAATTGACTTTCTAGGGTTTCAGATGAAATTCAGCTTGACTGTTGAGCTTTGATCATCCAATCTTTGGCCAAACCACTTCAAAATGATCACATAATTATATAGACTTTATGAATCAACCATATGGCTTTGCTTCCTTGAGAAATGCACTGTCTTGCTTGCTTGACTGATTCTTCTGACCAGTTGACCCAATCTTGTCTGATGACTTGCACTTGGGCAAAGGACAATGCAATGCTATGCAGTGGACTATGTAATGTTAATGACCTAATATGAAATGTATGTACAAAATGGGAGGTGCAAATTTGAGGTGCAACAGCTGCCCCTATTCAATCAACTGGGAACCCGAACGGATGAGAGCAACGGCTGTCAGACTTTCTGGGTAAACAGGGATTGAATACCAAGAACCGTAGAAATTTGCACAATGCAGGGATCCATCAACGGAAACGTCCACTGGGATCCGATATTTATTATTGAGCATTTTGGTTTTTCTTCTTTCTTCAGAGGTACAACCACATCCAGACATCACAAGACGATGAATGGGAACAGAAATCACAGCTAGATGCCAACGGACAACTAGGAAAAACTCAACGTTTACCAAGACAAACGGAGAGGTGAATCAACTGGGGACGACCAGGAAAAACTCGACGTTTACCAAAACCAACGGAGAGGTAAGCCAACTGGGGACGACCAGGAAAAACTCGACGTTTACCAAAACCAAAGGAGAGGTAACCATACATCAACGGATGAATGGGAGGACTCGACCAGACGTCAACGGACGAAAGGGAGAAGCTCGACGTTTATCGACACCAACAGAGAAGGAGAAAACTCGACCAGACGTCAACGGACGAAAGGGAGAAGCTCGACGTTTATTGACACCAACGGAGAAGGAGAATCCACTTCACTGAGGAAGGGAACAACAACCGAAAACCGAATAGGACGTTTACCGACGACTCTACTGGGGGTTCTGGCTGAGAATCAACCAGACATTAATGAATGACTGGGAATAAGGTATACAATCAAACGTCAACGAACGAATGAGAAAAACTCAATGTTTATCGGAACCAACGGAGAGGTAAATCCACATGGGGAATGGTACAACTAGACGTCATCGGACGATTAGGAAAAACTCAACGTTTATCGACACCAACGGAGAGGAGGAAACTCTAAGGGGAATCATCTGGTATTACCAAATGATCTGTGGGGAACCAACAACTATACGTCAATGAACGCATAGGAAAAACTCGACGTTTATCGACACCAACGGAGAGGAGGAAACTCTTCCAGACGTCAACGGACGAAAGGGAGACTCGACGTTTATCGACACCAACGGAGAAGGAGAAAACTCGACCAGACGTCAACGGACGAAAGGGAGACTCGACGTTTATCGACACGAACGGAGAAGGAGGAAACTACTTCACTGAGGAAGGGTACCACAACCTGAAACCGAATAGGACGTCACCGACGACTCTACTGGGGATTCTGGCTGGGAATCAACCAGACATTGGCGGATGACTGGGAAATAAGGTATACAATCAAACGTCAACGGACGAATGAGAAAAACTCAACGTTTATCGAAACCAACGGAGAGGTAAATCCGCATGGGGGAGGGTACAACTAGACGTCACCGGACGACTAGGAAAAACTCGACGTTTATCGACACCAACGGAGAGGAGGAAACTCTGAGGGGAATCATCTGGTATTACCAAATGATCTGTGGGGAACCAACAACTATACGTCAATGAACGCATAGGAAAAACTCGACGTTTATTGACACCAATGGAGAGGAGGAAACTCTTCTGGGGAAGAAGGACGACGTTACGAACATTGAAAGATGATGTTTACCGACACCAACCAAAGAAAACCAGACACTTGCGCATGACTGGGAAATCACCGAAGGATGGTGTTTACCGACACCAAAGAAGACCAGACACTACGCATGACTGGGAAAGCACCGAAAGATGGTGTTTACCGACACCAAAGAAGACCATACACTACGCATGACTGGGAAAGCACCGAAAGATGGTGTTTACCGACACCAAAGAAGACCAGACACTACGCATGACTGGGAAATCACCGAAAGATGGTGTTTACCGACACCAAAGAAATAACACACGCGGGTGCTGACAGGATACTGACATCTACATGTCTGGGCAAGGCTACACACTTGCAGGGGTCTCACTGGGGAGAATCAGGCTTTCCTTTCACCAACAGATGAGGGAATATACCTCTCTGAGGGGTATCAATCCTGAATGCGGTCAGGAGCAACTGTAACAAATGTGCTGTACAAGTTGAACGAAAATCCGCCTCTGTCGGGGATACGGCCTGATTGGGTTTCGAACACATGAATGCATATGTTTGAATTTTTCTATGGCGTAATGCTCCATATAAATGGAAATGCTACGCGTTTTGAGGATGCAATGATTACTATATGCAAAATGCAAAACTGACTGGGGAGCCAAAAGATCAGATACTCCAACTCTGTGGGGAGACTCTGCTTGAGGAAATACTCTGCGAGGAGACCCTTCTTGGGGAATGCTTTGCGGAGAAAGCACCAACTTCTCACTCATGCTGGAGAAAAAACTGTTGCTGGGGAAAGGATAGACTCCGCCCGGGGACACCTTCACAGACCCAATCCACTCGGGGACTCTGCTTTGGAAGCAAACAATGCAACTCCACTGGGGGAATCAACAGACAACTCACTGGGGAGTAAACAAGGCAACTCTACCGGGGAATGATAAAGCGACTTCGCTGGGGAAGACTCAACCAATCCTCAGGTAGGATAAACTCTGCTATGGGGAATAACTGCTACTCCGCTGGGGACGACCCATGCAATCCACATGTAGGATAGACTCAGCCGGGGATGCGGCTGCTACGGAAAACTCATCCTATCTACAGGTAGGATAAACTCTGCTGGAGATATATTTCTTTGAAACCCGCTCCACTCGGGGAACTTGCTGAGGAAAATTATCAACACCAATCTCTACTCAGGAGACCTGCTAGGGAAAGCAACCCTGCTGGGGATACCACACCTCTCTACTGAGGAAGTGCCTGACTCTGGTGGGTAAAAACACATATCCGACCCTGTGCCGGGGAAAGACATCCACAACCCTGCTGGGGAGAAACACTCACGACCATGCTGGGGATACAGTACTTCAAACCCGACCGCTAGGGAATACGACCACTCCACCGGGTAACAGGCCTACTCCGCTGGGGAAACAACATTGAAACTCAGTGGGGAGCTCAACTGGGGAAACACCTGCCAGGCACTCAGCTGGGGATAGGTAATCCTTAGATCTGCTGGGGAATAGCAGGCCCTATCCACAGACACCTCTGCAGGGGATACGGTCTGATAGCTTCCATACTGGCTTAGGGAAATATCTGCTGGGGAACCGTCCTCACCCTTAAGACATTCTTCCCCCCGCCACTCCCACTGGGGACGTGACAACCTTCGGGCTTACTGAGGAGACACCGATCTCGAATCGGCTAGGGAAATAATACCTTCAGACCCACTGGGGGAGTTACCTTTGGAACACCTGTCGACTCGTCGAACAGCGGTATTCATCCTCCAACCACAGTGTTGACTTTCCACTTTTAAGAATCTCCCAGACTCTTCTGGACTTTTCTGCTCCATCATCTTGTATTCCCAACTCTTCCGTACTCCACGGAGATCGAACTTCTGGGGTTTATACATACTTTCCAGCCTTCAGACTTTGAAGAGTCTTCTTGATTACCCTCCCAGGACCATCGTCGTAATCCTTCACCGTCTTTCTATCCCTTGCCCCTGGTTGGACTCTGCAGGGATGGCAGGGATTTCTCTTTTTAAAAGGCTTCATACCACAACCTGCCAGTGAATGACGATATCTAACAGTACCTGCACAAAAGTCGTTAGATAAAAGCATGCCCCAGGCGTGCCCCAGGTGTGCCAACATTTCAACACTTAGGTCACTCAAACTTCCGAATAAGACTTCCAGATTTAAATCTTATAAGCATGCATCGGAAGGGACCTCTATGTTTCAAAATGCAAATATTCTTTATCAAAAATAAACGGATGTTTTCGTAATCAAAGCGGTAATGAAAACAAAAACAAAATTTTTGACTGAACACACACTTTATTGACCGAAACAAAAAGGTGGCTCAAAACCGAGCAAGACACAGGAAGCAAGCCCTGAAAAGAGGTGATTGCACCCAAAAGGAAAACTCTATCCTAGTGGCAATGTGAAACCATGATCTCATCGGGTTCCAACTTGGTTACACCCCATATATCCTCAAGACTTTCCGCACTTCCTGTCTTCTGAACAAGACGCTTCCGATCGATCTCTGTCGGAGACTAGCCGAGTCATATCCAATGTACAAACGATCGTGCTAGACGCAGTTGTTCGTTTCATTCCCTCTTTTGCCTGGACCGCCCTTTCGGGTTTCAGTCCACCGGGATACCCTTTTTTGCCCAAGTCGCCCTTGTGGGGTTTTCGACTTACCGAGTGTACAAATTCTTTTCATTTTTAACTTTTGCCCGAACCTTTTCTTCTTTTTTTTCGGTTCGCCGGGATGCCATTTTTTGCCTGGACTCTTTTATTCTTTTTGTCCAGCGGGTCTCTTTCACGAAGTATTTTCTAACTGCGTCCGCATTCACAGGGGATGGAAAATCGTCGTCATCCGTGGTCATCAACAACAAGGCTCAATCAGAGGAAACCTTCTTGACCACGAATGGGATCCATAACTGTATATCCACTTGCCCCACGATCGTCTTGAGGATGAAAGATCCTTTTCACTACCAACTCTCCCACGTGGTACGCACGAGGTCGCACTTTTCGGTCAACAACACGCTTCCCTCATAGGGTACAACTGCCCCATGCCAAGTAACTGCCAACCCTCTTCCTCAGTCGGGCTCAACGCGTCATACTGAGTCCTTATCCACTCAGCCTTCTCTAATTTTTCATCCATCAGAACTTTCCACAATGGGATCTACCCTTCAGTAGGTAACATCACTTCTATTCCATACCTGAGTGAGAAAGGCGTTGCCCCAGTAGATGCCCGCATCGAAGTTCGATACCTAGGATACAAACTTTGTACTCAGCCACCATCGTTGGTGCATTCAAAAGTTATCCGGGAAGCACTACCTCATTCACCTTAACCCCCTCAGACATCAGAACCCGTTCGGATTCAGGGTCAGGCCCCTCCTCCGGGATCGGTCACTCTCAATCTTTCGATTTGAGTACCTCGAGATGTCCTCATCAGGGACCTCAAACTTCCTTGGTTGATAATCCTCCATGGGTTGCTGGCGAAGTGATCAAACAGTGCACCCTCCTCTTGATTGCTCTTTGAGAGGTATACTGAACATCATAAATCAGTCAGAATCATTTGCCCTCTCGCAACCTGTCCGGTCAATGCTAGCTTCTCACGCACACACTCGATCAGATCCATTTTGGACATCCACAAAGTGGTATGAATCAACATACACTGTCTCAGTCGGCGAGCAGCCTATGCCAAAGTACATTAAGTTTTTTCGAACAGTGAGTGTATTGTTTCACAGTCGATAAACTTTTTGCTTAGGTAAATTGCATGCTCTTTTCGACAAGACTAGTCATGCTGCCCCAATACACACCTCATAGACCCCTCGAGGGCTGTCAAGTACCAGATTAACAGTCATCCCCATGGGAAGCATCAGAATCAGAGGTTCCTGCAACTTATCCTTTTTATTTTCTAAATGCCCCTTGGCCAGCATTATTCTACCTGACCGTTTGACCTCTTTCCTTTTGTTCAGGCATTTCTTGTATTGTTTTTTTTTTTTTTTTTTTAGCAGGATCGACCTCGATTCCTCTAATTCGCTCACAACAAGCCTCGGCAGCTTACCAGACAGCACTCAACAATCTGAGTTATCTCAACCGGCCAATCAACTTGCCCCGGTCTACCGGATGCCCCTATTCTGCTTGGGACTTTGCCGTCATGTCATCAACATGGCATCCGCTTTCACGGTGACTCATATCATGAAGCAAAGTCACCTCTGACCTTCGGTACATGGCACCGGCCTCTTGCGATTGAATGGCATCACCTCATAACAAGGAGGTGCCCCTTGTGTGATGGACATTGTTTACTCCATGTCATCTGGCGACAATTCAATCTGGCCTTGGCCAAGAAGCCATCCATGAAGGTAAACACTGAGACCTGAGCTATATAATCAACTAATACCTCGTTGTGACGTACCGGGAATCCATCTTTCGGATTAGCTCCATGCTCACCTTGGTAGTCCATACACATTCTCTCTTTCTCATCCTTTTCGGCACCAGCTTCTGCTTCATTGGAGGAAAGTCTTCTCTTGATGGTAGCTTGTGCCCCACGATATAGGTATTCCACCCCGGTGTATCTTGGTACAACCAGGCACAGATATCAACCTGCTCTTTCAACAGGGCTACCATTCTGTTCTCGACTTGCCTCTGGAGCGACCTCAATTTTCACTTTCTGACCTCGGCGGTGCTTGGAATAACAATCTTGAATCACTCCTTGTGCGGTTGACTCACCTTCTCCTCTTGTTTCAACAACCTGGCTAATTCCAGCAGATCACAATCTTCTTCGCCTTACTCTTCGGCATGATAGATCGGATTGTCGAAGTCATACAAAGGTGTAACTGAATTGTTATCAATGAGACCAGGAGGATAGTCCCTTTCGAGGTTGGAATGAAACAAATTCAAAAGGAAAACGAAAAAAACATTGCCATTTTTATTTTTAAAACTGCAAAAACAAGTGAAAAACAGGGAACACCGCTTTTAATTACAAAAACATCCATTTATTACTGATGCAAAATGTTGCAAAATGAAACATATGAGGTGGCCCTTACAATGGACCATTACGTTTCGGGCAAAACGTATGGCTTTCATGCAAACAAGATTAAAAACCAGAAATACTACACTTCCGGATGAGTGATAGTGATTCTTTTGGAGGCCTTCCAGTTGCCGGGTACGCACGACTTTATCCACGCCTCGAGTTCGCGGTCACTGTCGATCTCTTCACCCACTGAACGGGCATGACCAGGATCCAACATACCTGCATTGACGAAGATATACGGTGGACGACGTCCTCTGTTTGGTCTAGACGACTCTTGATCCGGATAACCAATCCCGAACATGTCTGCCTTTACCACTATGTCAATGATTCTCCCCCAGCCTTTGGCCTCTTGGTTCTTCACCACCTCCAGAGCTTGTTTATAAGAAGAGATGGACAGCTTCTTCTCTTTCTCAGCAACAAGAGCGCTCTTCACCTTGACGGTTTCAATTGCTTGTCTGGGTGCCTCAACTTTTTCACTGTCCATTTCCACTTCCATCATCCTTTGGGTCATGTCCCCCATCAATACACACCCTTCTGTGACGACGGCTGCACAACAATTATCAACACCAGGGAAAGCCCCATCCTTCATCAGAGGTTTTAGGACCACAACTTTTGGAACCTCTAACTGATCCTCCTTAGTCACCTCTATCCCTCTCTTGGCTTTCTTCACCATCTTGACTTTCACAGGACCCTGCCTGGGTACGGGGTTGACATCCCCCTTCATGATCTGGGCCAAGCTGATGGTCTTAGAGTCCACCATGTCCTGGACGACATGCTTAAAAGCTCTACAGCCGTCAATGCTATGTCCGAGCATCTCAGAATGGAACTCGCAACTGGCATTCTCATCATAGTGTGCAGGCCTCTTCTGCCGTTCTATGGGAATCAATATCCTGGGCCGGACCAACCCAAGATCCCTCAACCTCTGGAATAGAAGGGTATAAGTCACAGGTGGCTCCTCAAACTGATGATCCTTTTTCTTCTTCTTCACCTGGCTCTTAGCTCTTGGTGTTTTCTATTGAGGGGGTGGTTGTTGCAGCGGTACAGGTGGATTACCAACAGGAGCGGTTACAGTGGCAGCATAAGGGTGATAACGATCCTGACTGCGTTCCCTTTTTACCGGCATACCAACTGACTCAACCTCCTTCTTGAACGGACCACTGTCAGAGGGTTTCTTTGCTACAATGCCAGAGGGTTTATCTACTTCGGAGGATGGAGCCTTCCCCTGAACTTTCTCCACTATCATCCACTTCTCAATCTTTTCCAATCTCTCGGCCATGGCTTTTTGCCCCAAGGCAAGCCCCTGCACAACACTAAACAAATCCCTCATCATCTCTTTCAGTTCGAGGATGTCGGCGTTGGGTGGATCCATCAGCCTGATTTGTTGCCCCCAGCAGGATATCTGAACAGACGAGCTATGCGCACCGGTTGAATACTGGAACCTACAAAACAGCAAATGGGTTAGTATGACTCACACATGCAATGTCTGTCCGTACTAGGAAAATTCTGTCCTTTGATTCTGGTTTCATTGAGACAGATAATTTTTCATCAATAATTTTTAGACACTTGGATGTCTCTCAACCTGAGTCTCAATCAAAAATAATGGACCCTGAGTACGGTCAGACATGAGTTGAATGCAGATGAATGCGAAATGGGATGATGCAAATGCATGAATGCAGGTCACTGTGCCACCAAGTCATCTGTAGACCCATTACTTCTCTGGACCAGTCACAATCATCTGTGGGACTAAGTCACCATAAATCCAACTTGGGGAGTTCCGAAATAAACGGAACCGGAGATTACATCACTATCATCACAGGAACATCCACTGAACGGATGACAATCAGATCCTCTGAACAAGTACTCTCAATTCAACCCGGGGATCCGAAATAAACGGAACCCGCTGATAAACCACAGATAGAACTCTGGCGTCCCAGAAATAAATGTCCACAATTCATAGTCACCATTAGTACCCAGAGTCACCAATAAGTCACCACCAAATCAGGTACCGGTAATGATCATTCCCTCCCTGCTCACGGGTGTCATCTAGGCCAGGGTAAGGTCGAAAGAAACGCAGCATAAATAACCTTTCGCAGAATACCATCATATACACACCCGAAGTATGTAACGATAATATCCCACCAGGGTCTGAACTGCTCGTGATACCAATGTTCTGCTAAGTGGCGCATATCACCCGCTTCCCATGAATCACTCTATTCCTAGGTTTCCTAGATTTCACTCATAGCCTGGGTATTGGGCCTTTTACCTCGAGTAACTCCCACCCCAAATAGAGAGACACAGCACAACCAGCAGATGAATATGAATGAATGCAAACATTAATGCACACAATAAATGCAAACAATAAATGCACATATATACAAATGAATGCAATAAATAAAGCAGCACAAAGCAACCAAAGCCCTAACCTAGAGAGCGCTAGGAGAGACTCGCTTAGGGAAGATGGACCAGCAAGAGGTCAACTTCTCTGCGTCCCCAGCAGAGTCGCCAGCTGTCGCATTACGCGAAAAACCGGCGGGAAAACAAAACAACAAAGCCGCCACCGTGCGTTATTTATCCCAAAAGAGGAAAAGGAAACGCTCGAAGTAAACCTGGAAAAGACATGGTCTCGCGACCAAAGAGAATGGGATCGGGAGTCGGTTATGCGAAGGGAAGGTATTAGCACCCCTACGCATCCGTCGTACTCGACGGGATCCACGCACAATAGGAAGGAATAAGGTTGCTAAAACACTGCTCACACACACACACACTGGCTGAAAGAGACACAGGAAAATAAAAGAAACCAACTCGGCAGGATATCGCATCCTGGTCCTACGTAGTCTATCAGGCATAGACATCAGAGTCGACGTAGTTCGGACGGGGAAAAGCATGCTCGCTAGGATGTCGCATCCTATGCATACGTATCTTCTTAGACGAAGAAGAATCAGAGCATTCGTAGCTCGGCTCATGCACGCCAAACAAAACAAAACACACACAGGAAACCGACTGCCAATCGCTGGACTTACGTCAGACTCCACACAAAAAATGGCAAACATGGGACCCGAATGCCAATCACTGGACTTATATCAGCGCCCGAACCAACAAACCCACACTGGAACCCGAATGCCAATCGCTGGACTTATATCAGCTTCCGAGCACACAACAAACATACACAGACAAAAAAGCAAAAGGTTGCCCGGAGAGATCAGCTCAATCTCCTGCCTACGTACCTCATCTAGTATGAGGATCAGGGCGACGTAGTTCCCCTACGCAGGGAAAAAGGACTAGCCTAACCAGATAACAAAGAGAGATACAACTAGGGAGACTACGACTCGAGCCTAGATGTTATCATGCAAATCATCCCTAAGTCAAGGTTTCTAGCTAACTTGCACAGGGAGCAAGCTATCCTATTCAGCACAGGCACAAGCAAACAATCACAAATAGCACACACTATATACACACAAAGTGGGGCTCAAACAAGGGTTAGGCTGCAGAGCAAGCCAACTGTACAGGGGTGTGATTTGCTCTTAACCACTGACATTGAGAGTCAGGGTGAAGCAGATGAAAGGTGAGTGAAGATGAGACTTCACAGCTCTTATCCCTGGCCAGGGAGAGCTTCAGACAATGAAGTGTGGGTCCAGAAAGTGGGAACCCTTCTACACTTATGACACTGACTCAACTGTACAACTGTACAGAGATCTTGGGTTACTATCCACAATGCATCAACACCAGTTATGTGAGCAAAGGGATGACTCAACAAGAATAGCAGGGGATGGATTGCACATCCCTTGTATCTGCCAATTGCCTTATCAAAATGTCTTTTCCTGCTTGGGGACAAATATAAACAAGCACAAGCAATGCCTCTTAAGGAGGACTTCAGACAGGTGCCTGGCCAAGTAACAGGCCAGGTCTTCCAGACTACATGGAGAAGAGATCATATACCTCAATGCTGAAGCTAGCCAGCAAAGTAAGAACAAGTTCATAAGGGAACTATAGCAACTAAGGTACCTGAAATCAATCCAATATAATCAGTACTCAGTTCAAACAATAAGCAAACAGACAATGGTCAACAGTTAACTATACAGTCAAACAACAGTCAATGCACAAAGGTGCAAGCCACAAGGCACAAACTCAAGTTTCAAAACCTACAAAACAAACTCAAAGTTAGTCATCAACAAGCAACAAGCCAACTCCAATTGAGTGTACATCATTAAGCATAAGCAATTGTGATCTTTGACCTGAAACAAAGCTCAAATGTGAGAGCACAAACCACTAGTACAAGACTAGGGTCAAAAGATGAGCAATGAACCAAAACAGAACATGAAACTTATCCAAAATCAAGATCAATCAAATAAGAATCCAATCCAAGTGGTTTCACATTCATATCATCAACCATTGTCATTTCATGAAGCAAAGAGTACAAAACATGCAATTAGAAGCTCATAGAACCAAACAGAATGATTCAACTCAAATCAACTCACAAACATTTCAATAAATCCCCAAAAAATTCATGATCAAACACCATCCATAACATGACAATCACACCAATTTCAATCCATTTAGACCAAGGGAAGAAAGCCAATGAAATTCATCTAGTCAACACAAGTTCACACAAGCTCATACAAGGCATCAAAACATGCATCAACTTCAAGCAATCATAAAACAGAAACCAAACATAATAAATGAATGAAACCAAATCCATGGCAAACTTCAAGATGTCTATAATACACATGCCAAAATTTAAGTCCATCCAATAAACCACAAGAATTTCCCAAATCATATAAAATCATGTCTCACAAGAAGTCAACAATTGGTCAAGCAGGGGAGAAAATCTCAATCAAATTGGAAATGCACTCAAAAATCCACAAAAATTCACATTCAATCTTAACATCCAGAAGATTCATCATGCAAAAGTTCAAGTCATTTAGAGTTCATATGGCATGGTAACAAAAATCATGAAGTCAACCAAGAAATGGCGTGACACAAATTATCACACCTCCAATGATCATGTCATATCTCTCAATCCAAGAATGCAAAAATCACAAACTATATACCAAAATGACCAGGAATGAGTCTTGAACATGCATGTAAAATTTCAAGAATTTCCAATTAAGCATCATCATTTCATGATCAAAATAGTAAGCATGGTGCAACAAATGACATGTGAAAACAAACCCTAGGCAAATATTTTTTCCAACCGTGCACAAATTTATTAAAAATCATCAAAAAATCAAGGACATCACAAGGATCATGGCATAAAAAACCTCATGTGGATTGGACAAATATTGAGAGAGTTGTGATTTATTTAGTGTGGAAAGAAAATAAGAAAAACAAGAACAAAGCATGGTGAAACATGATGAACATAAGTGAAATAAATGCCAAGCCAAAGGTGAAAAACGCATGAGCCCGGTATCGAACCGTGTTTCAATTCAAATGTGCGCGCGTTTCAAGTGAAACGCCGCGTTTCACTAATACGCGTGGCAGCGCCTCATTGGGAGCATGGTTCACAAACACCAATTTCATGCAGGCACACGGGAACGAAGATCTAATGCAATCTGGGAACGAATTGGCTAGGGTTTCATAGCACCTTCATCGTGTTCATCATCACATGAACTTTTTTTCTCAGAAATTGGAAATGGATACACCATTGTGTTCGTCTCATCATGTACATCAACAATACAACAAGGATTTGACCTAATTCTCACTATTAAACACGAATCGATCAAAAGAAGGTTTGAACACCAAACTTAAAATCATGATAACTCATTCAATTCTCAATGAAAATTAAAACCACAAAGTGGAGCATACTCCTTAATCAAAGATCTATCCAATGCCTAACCTAATTCCAACAATTACAAAGATCGAATTCCAACCTTCAAATTGATGCAGCTTTGAATTCGTGGTTATTTGGCCTTGTATTGTGCAAACAGAAACTCTACCATGCTCCAGTTGATGAATGAGTGAAAGACTTTAGCTCAATTGCCTTGAATCTTGCTCCAATTTCCAAATGCCATTGATGGAGCTTTATGTAGCAGTTCTTGATCTTGCTCGACAGTGGTGAATTCCTGCTTGCAAAAGCTTCTACAATGCTTGGAGATGATGGATCTTTGAAGATCAATGCCAGTTCTATGGAAATTTTGCAGAGAAAATGAAGATGAAAAGTTGAGAGAATTGTGCAATTCTTGATCTAGATCTATTAGAAATGAATGTTAATGTGATTTTCAGTTATGATTAACCATTTATATGTGCTGTTAATCCATTTTGTTAATCAAGTTTAGCAAAATGTGAGTGAATTAGTGAAATTGAGTTTTCATGCAAAAATGCCAAAATGCCCTTATGCAAATATGACCAATGGAACAGTAAAATCACTTGCAGCAAGTCACAACATCTGTTTTGAGGCAATGGCAATTGGTTTGGCATGAAAATTGTGCTTACTTTTCAAAATGGCCTTTTTTTCCCACCAAAATGCAAAATGAATCACTTGAAAAATGACCTTTTTGTGTGATGACTTTTAATGAAATGTGATGAAGGATTATGATAAAGCATGTCAAATGGAGTTTGCTAAAAAAAGAACCACATCAATTGGCCTTTCTATGCAAAAGTTATCCCACTTTGAAGTTCAACTTTTCTTGAAAATGATTTGATCATAACTTGCCAACCACACATGAGAAATGAGTGTTCTTAGACTTTTTGGAAAGGTGAGAGCAAGATCTTCAACTTTCATGTTGGACAAAATTTCATTTGAAGCTTGTATGATGATGTAAATTTGAGGAGAAGGACTTTCCATTTTTGGCAGTTTGAAATTACAGGTCACTTACTATTTTTGGAAACTTTTCATCTGACCTCAAATTCTTCAATCTTGATCTTTGAAATGTCAAATGAGACTTGTATGGACATGAATGAAGCCTTTCAAACCATCTCCCACCTTCAAACCCATGAATTCATGCTCAGTTGACCACAGTTGACTTTCTAGGGTTTCAGATGAAATTCAGCTTGACTGTTGAGCTTTGATCATCCAATCTTTGGCCAAACCACTTCAAAATGATCACATAATCATATGGACTTGATGAATCAACCATATGGATTTGCTTCCTTGAGAAATGCACTTGCTTGCTTGCTTGACTGATTCTCCTGACCAGTTGACCCAATCTTGTCTGATGACTTGCACTTGGGCAAAGGACAATGCAATGCTATGCAGTGGACTATGTAATGTTAATGAACTAATATGAAATTTATGTACAAAATGGGAGGTGCAAATTTGAGGTGCAACACAGATGAACTTAAGTGGATCCAAATACTTGCATCAGATGAAAATCCAAATCAGATTAACATGGTCTCAGAATTGTTGGCATTGGCCAAGTCCCTTTTGCATATGGAATGTTGCCTAATTCTAAGTCTAAAAGCTCAGATCAAACCCAACAGACCACACAAATAGTTTTTAGGGCTTTTGTTGTTTATTAAGTATTTAAAGGTCCTAAGACCACAAACACAAACAAAATACACAGAAAAATATATACAATCACAAAATATGGCCCAAATGAGCAAAAAGAAAATGACATAAACATAAAAAGGTTAAATGATATGAAAATAATAATGAATGGTAAATGACTTGAAATTAAATTGCATAAAGTAAATGACTTGAAAGTAAAGAAAAGTTAATAATAGTTAGTGTTAGTCAAAGTTAATTAGGTGTTAGTGGAGTTTTGCTTTTTTTTATTGATTAAGTCATTCTTTGGAGAACACTCAACCATCTATTCACAAGCATGGATCCTTGAATCAAGACATCTTCCAAAGGAAGGAAAAAAGGCCAAATTCCCACACAATACCATGAAAGATGGGAAACTTACAATCTCACTTACTTGAATGCTATGCCTTTAGGGTCAACTTTAGCTCTATGTTAAGCAATCGTAATTGGGCTTATGTAGAAGTCACAACTATCTGAGGCCAGGAAATAAAATTTTAGGTGCTAATGCATGTTAGAGATTTGGTATAATGAACCAAACTCTTAAAAAATAAATTTTTCATGGGAGGAATTTTATCAAATTAAAACCATTCATTCATTTTGGGAGATGAAATGTACATTTCATCAATCCCCTAAATCCAATGATTTTAACATAACGAAAGTCAAATCAACCTTGATCAAGGCCCAAACACATAGTCAAACATCACAAGTCAATAAAATTGGCTCAACATAATTTCTGTACAATTCATCAATTAAAAACCAAATTAAAAAAGTATTTAAATTAAATTTAGTTTGGTCAAAACCTAAAACCTCTTCAAAACACCAGATAAATGGCCAAGAGATTTATCCTAGGCCTAACAAGGTCAAAGGACCTTAGGCAACAAATTTCATGATTTTTGAAAAGTCGGAAGTATTTTTAAACAATTAAAAATATGCAAAAAAACAATTAATTCATGAAAAATATCAAAGTTATTCCAAAAAAATAATTTTTATTCAGAAATCAAAGAGGAAAATATTTAAAGATTTTTGGTCAAAGTCCCATATTTTTTGGATTAAAAATGAAATTAATATGATTTAAACCAAATAACACAATTAAATGAAAAAAAAACAGAAAATATGGAAAATCAGGTGGCAGATCTGATGGCCATGCGTGTGCAGTCCACCAAAGACTAGGTCAAACGCGTTGCAGGAATGGTAATCAAAACCAAAGGATGAGATTAAAATGTTTAAACAAGATCTGATGATTGAGAGGCGTGACAACACACCACCGGAGTTAGGACTTCAGTCTTCTTCTTCGGTGGACCTCACTGGACTGGTCCACCATCAACCATCACTAAAATAAAAATAAACAATATGGATTCAAAGAAAAAATGCTCAGGAGCTCGAATCTGGGCTCAATTTTCTCCAATTCAAAGTATATAAAAAGATACATGGATTTGAATTTTGAGGCTCATGAACTGAGTTGCTTTGATTTGACATCTTCTTGTCTATATTTGTAGGACTTCAACCAACCAAAAATCATAAAGAATAGTGAAGAATTGAGGGAGAATGGAAAAGATGAAAATTCTAAAAAATTACCTTCGAGGGAGCTTCAACCTTTCTTGATCTTGATTCTAATTGTGCTTGGCTTTGTTTCAGAAGCTTATAGGAAGTGATTAGGATCAAGAAATGGCCTGGACTCTTGGAGTTTCACTCTCAAAATAGAATGAGATTTGAAGCTCGATTTTCAAATGAAAACCTTCAAGATTATCCTTTAATGGATAGGGTTTGGATTGCAGGTTCAAATCTTGGGCATGAGATCCTCAATTCTGAGCAATGAGGGTTGTATTTATAGCCAAAGAGATTCATTTCCACACACTTCCAAAAATTGCAAATTTTAGTAATTCACCTTGCATGCTTGCATGGGTGTGTGATAGTCCCATCAAGTGATGTATTCATGTCCAAAAAATGAGTGAGAAACATGCTGAAATCATGTCATGTGGTTATGCATTTGTGTTTGAAATGTGAAAGTGAAAATCATCCAAATGGTACCTCACATTGCACCCATGAGCAAGTCCTTCATTCTTTGGCCAAATGAGGTGATCTTAGACTTTTTGGAAAAGTGAGATCAAGGGGAACAACTTTTATGTTGAATAAGTTTTTATTTGAATCTTGGATCATGATGAAGTTTGAGGTGGAAGATTGGGAAATCAAACATATTTGAAAATTTTCTAAGTCCCAAGTCAAATGTTCACTTCTTCCACCTTGAAGAACTTTTTCTATGGACTTCAAAGGAAAAAACGTTCCTTCATAAAAGTTATAGCTCTTTCAAGCCTCTTTAATTTTGTCAAAATTTTGACCTCATTTGGATTTGGCATGAAGGAGTTATGCATTTTAGAAGTTGAGGAAAATCACTTGTTCAATGGTATTGGCCCAAAATGACCTATAATGTTTCCTCTTGGCACATGCATTTGAAAGTTGAATTTGAACTCCCTCCAAACATAAAAGTTGAATTATACATCTTGAATTTGATCATGGAATTTTAATGGATTTCATCTCATAAAAAATGAGCAAGTTATGGTCTTGGGAAGTTGATCTCCTGACTAGGGTTCAGACAAAATGACCTATAATCTTTCACCATAAAAAATGACTTTGCAAGCAAAAATAGCTATAGACTTCAACACGAAAGTTATTGGGATTGTCATTATGAGTAATGTTTATCTTGGAATCATTTTCATATGACAAATATTGTAGGAGATAGGATCTAGGAACCCCAGTTTTGACCAGTTGACTTTCTCTGGTCAACCACCATGAACCATCTTGCTAGATTAACATTCTCTTGACTTTTGGGACTCATGGAGGATCATAAATGTGCAGGATGATATAATATGAAGTACCCCTTGAAATACTTGACCAAATGTTGATGAAACTTGTTGAAGAAATCACACAAGATACCTAGATGAATTAGGGTTTCCAAGGCAAACAATCTTCAAACTCTTGATGAATTCTTGATAAAAATGACATGTGAAGACCATAGGGATCCATATATGAAGTTTAGAGTCAATGTGAACCATTTCTTGATTGATCTCCTTTGCATTGAGGGTCTTAACCCATATATATGAGCTTTATATAACATGGGTGAACACACACACTACCTACAAAAGTAACAAACTATATATTGACATATTTTTGGTATTTGGGTTAGTAAATAATGAAAAACAAAGTATGATACAATCAAAAGTGATTAGTGATCTCTCCCAATGCAAACCCAATAAATGAGGGGTAAGGAGACTACCAAGGTGTGATCCCAATGCTAATGCATATGATGAGATAGCATGAGGGGTCGTAGGGTCAAAATTGAGGTCTTACAGTATGCTTTAGGAGCTTGGTCTTGGATACCTTGTCTCTAGCATGCATTAACACCAACATTATTATTGACCGGCCTCAGATAGTTGTGACTTCTACATAGGTCCATTACGATTGCTTAACATAGCGCTAAATTTTCCTCAAGGCACACATTAACTTACTAACTTGAGAACTAACATTTATTTTTATTTTCATTTACTTTAATGCAATTTAAATTCTTGCACTTTATCATTCCTTGTCATTTACATTCATGAAATATTTTTATGCTTCAGTCATTTGCTCTTTGCCCACTTGGGCTTACGTTTATGATTCAGTTATTGTTATTTTGCTCACATGAGCCATTATATTTTGTACTTGTGATATATTTTGTCTTGTGATCTTGTTTTGTTTGTGGTCTTAGGACCTTAAAAGACTTAATAAAAACAAAAACACTAAAAAACACATTGGTGGACTGTTGGATCTTTGCCTGTGACTTGATTTGAACATATGGACTTAGAGTATGCAACATTCCTGAGCTATGGAAGAAAAACATGGCCAATGCCATTAATTTGAGACCAAAAACTTGGCCAATGCCATTCATCTAACACAAGCTTGAGAGAGTCCCTTTGGTTTATCGGATACAATCTTTCTCTTTGTCTAAATTGCTACTTTGATCTTATTGTTATTATTTGGTGTTTTCTCTTTAAGTATGTTTCAAGGGATTTTTCATCTGATACACATAAAGGACATTGAAGATTTCTTGCTTTGGAGTGTTGGCTTGGATGATTGATTATCTTTATTTGATACCATTGGGTTTCTTATTAATTGCTTGGATGATTATGGCTTTGTTGCTTGCTTGACAATCCAAAGGAAATAGGTTTCTATCTGACACTATTATCTTGTGGAATGCTTCCCATGGGTTAGATCTTTTCAACTCAAAACTTTTAAATATTGTCTAGGATAGCCCCTTCATCCCCATCTCCCTTTTCTTTAATTTAAAAATCTTTCTCTCGTTTACAAACTTCTTTGCTTGTTGTTTTTGAACTTAGACTTGTTTTAATTAGTAGAAACCTTGGCCTTATTCCATTGATTTTAAAACTATTTTCTTAATCAAATTTGTTAAAAGACTTAATCATAGTGACTTTATTTTCAAAAATACCAAAAAGAACTAACAACCTCATCTAATCATTTTGGCCACTTGGTGCCTTTTTCCTTTTAAACGTTTCAGAAAGAAAGCATTTACATTTGAGTTATCCTTGGTTGAGATGTAATCCTCCCATTCCATGATATGTTAAGTGTAAGACTTTCCATTTGCTAGGTGTTAGTGGCATACTTGTTGATTTATTCTAAGTTGGAGCCCTCCCTCTTAAATATTATAAATCCCTCATTATCGGTGGATGTTTGGTTGAGTATTCTCCCATTGATAACAAGAGATCTTTAAGCTTTTGTTAAACTCAATCCACCCATCTTTGAAATTTTTACCACGAACTACGAGGTTTTGATCTCTCATTTATATTGGTACGTAGGCATAACACCGAAGGTCTTATCAAACACAAAAATGTAAATAATAAATTCATTTCTCATCACCTCATTCTATTTTTAAAACAAACATATTTTCAACCAAAATAAGTGCACACAAAAAGGGATCCCTAGAAGTACCTAGGACACTTTGGGTGCTAATACCTTCCCTCTGTGTAACTGACCCCCTTACCTATAATCTCTGACATTTTATTAGTTTTGATTCAAAAACTTCTTATCTTTGGGTTTTGTTCGTGCTTTTTCCCTTTTCCTTTGGAAATAATAAAAGTGCGGTGGCGACTCTGGTATTATTGACATTGAGTTAACCAATAGCTCAGTGGTCAGAATTTACTGCTATAATGTGCAAAGCTAAATTATGGTTCTTCCCTTGCTCAGGAAATTCTATATCACTAAAGCTAGGGTTATTACACACAATGCCATCGAATTGACCAATTGTTACATCATGATATACATAGGCTTGCTCCAAGACCTTATGCAAAGCCTCTCTGTGAGCTTCTGAATTCATCAGTAAAGATCTGACAGATATTTTGGACGAGGTATGCAATAATTGATCAACCACATTATATTCACTTCTCTTAATCAACTTCATTACTTTATCAGGATCATATTTCTGGTTTACATCGTTGGATTTGCCAGACTGCAGGAGTTTCTGCCCGAGCTTGCTTATGCACAAAGTATCTTCAATTCTTTTAGGGGGGACAAAAGCAAATACTCGACCACTTCAGGTTACACCGCTTACATCAGTAATATTCACAACAGAAGAAAGGGAAGGGATGTGAACTTCCTTTCCATCTTCCAACATTGTAGCATTATATTTGTAAGGAATAGCTTTGTTAGATTAATAAGGTGTAAGACCTGCCAGATGAATAACCAAAGGAGAAACAACAAACTTTTGACTATTGTAGGCAATCACAACTAGTTTGGGGATATTGAAATGGGGAACTATGACATTCACACCATGCTCATCTTCATCCCTATATTTGGTAATCTGAATAAGATTTTCATCTAACATCTCTTGTAAATCTCTCATTACCACATTACACCCTCGAGGGTTTCTTGAACAGATACAATAAGAAACATGACCGTGCTCGTAATAACTCAGCTCGCACAAAGTTGCATGCATCTCAACCAAGGATATACTAATTAGATTGACATCAAAGACACGATACTTTCCAAGACATCCCTCAACCATATTCACAGTTACACCACCATGTTTAGGCAACGAATTGGTTTACACATTAGGACTAGAGTCTTCAAAAGACAAAATAGCGCTCTGCACCAGTCTTTTCACCTCAGCTTTCAAAGCAAGACACCTTCATGGAATGCCCAGTGATGATCATATTTATACCATCATGGAATTTCCTTTGGAATAGCTGGTGGAGTCCTAGTATGTACCAAATTATTTTGTATTAAAGTATAATATAATTTCGCATAGGACATCGGAATTGGATCAAATTGTACTACTCTTTGGACACGATTTTGTTGATGAGTACGTTGTTGAAAACATGGTTGATAATTTGGTGCTACTTGATCAACTAGAGTAGGATTAATAACCAGGATAACTAATGCCACATGCTGATGACGTTGATTTCTTCTCGTCGATCTCCTATGCTTTTCGTGTGAAATAGCATTAGCATCATGTTCCTTATTTTTGGTCAATCCATTCCCATATTTCTTGGAACTTTGATATGAACCACTCTCTTTCACCAATCGTCCCTCACGTGCACCCTCTTCTAGTCTCATCCCCATGTTTACCATCTTGGTAAAATCACTGGGAGCACTTGCAATCATTCTGTCATAGTAAAATGGATCCAAAGTCTTCAAGAAAAGCTTTGTCATCTCTTTATCTTCTAACGGAGGACTGACTTGCGCGACAATCTCACGCCATCTTTGTGCATACTCTTTGAAAGTTTCCTTATCCTTTTGGGACATAACGCGAAGTTGATTTTAGTCCGGTGCCATGTCAACATTATACTCGTATTGACAAATAAAAGCTTATCCTAGATCATTGAAAGTACGGATTTGGGTGCTATCAAGTCCCATGTACCACTTCAAAGCAGCACCAGTCAAACTATCTTGAAAGTAATGAATCAATAGTTGATGGTTATCAGTTTGACTTGACACCTTGCGAGCATACATCACCAAATGACTCAAAGGACAAGAGTTTCCCTTATACTTCTCGAAATCTGGAACTTTGAACTTATGAGGGATCTTTACATTAGGAGCTAAGCAAAGATCATGAGCGTTATTTCCAAACAATTATTTTCCCCTCAGAGCTTGAATCTCTTTTTGCATTGCTTAAAACTGATCTTGAAATTCATCCATCCTTTCATAAACACTAATACTTTCACTCTGATCAGCATGGAAAACAGGTTCTTCCACATAAGGAGTAGCATGGACCACAGGAGGTGGTACAGACATAACAGGTTGAGTAACGAGAACTTTAACAGCTAGTTGATATCCTTCTAGCACAAAGTTATGAGGCATACCCCAAGGGAAACCAGGAGGCATTTGGTGCTGCGGAGCATTGACCGGAGCCACAGAAAAGGGTGCAAAAGTGATTTCAGAAATCACAGTCCTCTAAAGCGGAGTCTAAGGAGAAGGTTGATTCTGAGAAGCTACTAGAGTTTCCATCATAGTAGATAGTTGTTCTAAAATATCCCTAAAAGTAGCCACTTCCTTGCGGAGTTCACAATTCTATTTCTCTAAACGATCCATCTTCTTCATTTGATTAGCACGAGTGTTGTACTGGTGAGACATCTTGTCTAAATAAAGACCAAGAAAAGGAAGAAATAAGACAGTTGTTAAAATCACACAAAGCAAGACCAAGATGCAACATGATGCTTGATATGCCAATGCCAATGCAAAATTTCAAGGAACTTCAAGATATAAAGCAAACTCCAAACATCATAAAGGAAATAACACATTTTGAAATACTAAAAATCTCATTTTATTAGTAATGGGAAGGATTACAATCTGAAATACAATCTCAACAATCCTAAAACGTAAGAGGAAAAACGTTAGGTATATGGAATCATATTCGATGATTACCCATCTCCAAGCTGATACTTCTTGCAAAGTCAGTTTATCTATCTTTCATAGTTGCTCTTCATGGCATCCTTGTCCATCATGAGCTGATCTACAATTCCTTTCCAAACACAAGAAGTAGGAAGATGAGTAAATATAGAATTGTTAGAGGAAATTAAATCCTCTTGGTTTCTTGACCTCTTCATAGCACGTTGCTCAAGCAACTCTATCAAGTCATCATTTTCCTTCAACTACTTCTGCAATTCTATCTTGTCGAGGTTTGAAGCGTGAAACTTGTCTTCCCAAGCATCTTTCTATTTCTTCATCCTATCCAAAGCTTCTTACCACTCCTCTATGCCTTTAATATGAATAGTGGGTGGTTTGGCCATTACTAAAGACATGGGCCTTTCATTAGCGTAAGGCATCTTGAATTCTTTTGCTCTCCTCTTCACCCAATTAGTGTAAGGCTCCAAAGTTACACAATTCTTCAATCCAAGCTCACATTTTTCTTTCCTATGAATATTGTGCCAAGCATGCGCCATCCTAGGCTTCAATCCTTGAATGTCTTTCCCTTCTTGAAAAAATAAACCTCCTAACAAAGTGTTATCAGGTTTGTCCTTCATAGCGAGTCCACATTGATGTCTTGCCAAAGTCGGATTGTAGTTGATCCCTCCTTGTGTACCAAGAAGAGGCACATTAGAGAACTCCCCACAACTATGAATAATCTTGACGTTGTCGTAAATAGAATAATACCAAGTGATGTCATCATTGGTGAGAGACATAAGTCTTTGAGACCATCTTAAATAACCTTTGTTTTCTACGAAGATAAGAGACTGTGAAAAGTGCGAAATAAATCACTTGTACAACAAAGGTGCAACACATATAATAGTTATGTTTCCCTTAGAAGTACTATGATGAATGGCGAAATAGGTGTCACCAAGCAAAGTTGGAACATGATTCATAACCAAAAAGATCCTAATAGCATTAACATCAACAAAATTGTCAATGTTGAGAGACAAGACCAAACCATATATGAGTAAGGCAAGAATAACTTCAAAGGCCACCATGCTATCAACATTAGCAAAAGAAAAGGCTCTCTCAATCAGAAATTTTGAAGTCAACCCTCTGATACCTCCTTTGACAGTGAGATTAGCATATATGTCATATTTCTTCAAGTGAATATCTCCGACAATAACTTGAGATTCCAGAATCCCTTCCAAACCACAAAAAGGAATCCTATAGGAAACTGGTATACCCAAAAGATAAGCATACTCATCCATGGCAGGCAACAACTGATTATCAGGTAAGTGAAGCACTGGTAAACGAGATCATAGAATCGAACCAGAGTACAAAGAAGACCATCTTCAACATCAGTAGATAGAACAGACAAAAGTCTTCCAAAACGGTATCTGAAATCCTTAGGATCATCCACAAAAGATGCTAGCTTTCTCAATTCCTTAAGATTAGGATATTTGAAACTGTATTTCCGAGTATTCCTTCTTCCAATATCCATGGTCTAAATATTTGTGATGTTTGCAAAGAGAATCTTTAAGTTCCTTGAAAACTGATAAAAATGCTCATAAATGCAATGATTGCATGATGCAACAACCACAAAAAAGATCACACAAGGCACACAAGTAAGGTCCAAAGGTTCGGAGTCACGAGCATGGAGCCAAGGGTAAGAACCAACCCACAAGGTACGTACTAAGGGTATAATCACATGTAAAATAAGGTTCTAAAAAAAAGTTCCCAGAGTCATAATTCCATCTTTTGGATATTACTAGATTAAACGACTACTCGCCAACCAATAATATTCTCAAGAGAAACTCGTCTGAGTGCAGTATCGTGTAACAACTAATTCAAGTCTACACCTGAATAGCCACCACACTACTTCCTAAAAGGCCAAGATTGGTTAAGGGTTCTAAGGTCCTTAGCTTCTCAGGCTCCCAGGTCAAAAAAAGTAATGCCAATTACGACTACTCGTAAGACATCAGTAATCCCAAAGGGTCCTCCACTGAGCGGGGGATATCAAGTCAGCTCATTAAGGATTAACTCCGCATAAGCCAAACAATACTATATCACTCTTCTATCATAATAGCAATCAAGTCCAGGTATAGGACTTATCTCACCACACAGATATCACCAAGCACTCAAGCAAAATAAACAATAACAAAGAATAGAAAACATAATATATAGATAAACAAAGATAGGCTAAACCAACTAAGGACTACTCCCTAGTAGAGTCGCCACTTTATTTTAGCGATAAATTTTTTGAGATTAAGATATTGATTAACTTAACTTGCAAAGCAAGATTCGCCACCACGCTTTTATTATTTCCAAAGGAAAAGGAAAAAGAACGAATAAAACCCAAAGAAGTTTTAAAACGAAACTAATAAAAATAAAGATAAGGGTTTGGGGGTTGGTTATGTAAAGCGAAGGTACTAGCACCCTAAACACCTATAGTACTATATAGGAACCTCTTTGAAAATTTCTATGTTTTGGCTTATAATGGTCTTGTTTGCAACAAATTAGGGAGATGAGAACATACATGTTTTTTTTTATAAATTTTTTGTTTGCCAAGACTTCCTAAGCCTCATGTTTACGTACCAAAAAAGTTCAATGGAGGATCAAAACCTTGTAGTTCGTGGTAAAAATAACAAAGATGTTTGTTTTGATTAATTTTTAATGAAATTTTTTTTTGTCATTTTAAGGAGAACACTCAACTAGCCACCCACAAGTATGGTAACATTGCATCACCACGGAGAAGGGTTCCAACTTGGATAAAGATCAACAAGTATGCCACTAGCTCTCTTAGGTGGAAAATAATTATCATCAATACCATGGGGAGAGGATAATTACATCTAAACTATGGAAATGACTTATGTCTAAACTTTGAGAAAAAGTTTTAAAAGAAAAAGTGCACAAAGGGCACAAAATATTTTGAATGAGTTATGTATTTTTTAAGTCTTTTAAAATTGGTTTGAATATGCTTAAGATGTATTAGCATTACTTAAAAAATTATTTTGAAAATCACTTGAAAAAAGTCAAGGTTTATTGAGAAAGTGATTCAAGTTTGAAAACAAGGTTTTTTTTAGAAAAAAAGGAGAGAAGATTTTGAAAATTAAAGGGAGGAGATGAAGAGACTATCCTAGAACATAAAGTAAAACTAGGGGGAAATATATAATCAAGAATAGAAAGCTTTATGACATGAGTCAAGCAAAAATTGTCTCATTTGGATTAATCCCTAAGCAAGCCAAATAATAAAGAGTAATCCATGTGTCAGATGAAACCAAAGTAACCAAGCTAAGTCTTCTAAAGAAGCCCAAAGTAAAAGGTACCAGATGAATCTCAAGGTCTCAAATCACAAACTCCCAAAGAAAGGGTCAAGATCCTATTTCTAAGTCCATAATTCCACATCAATACTAATGATAATAACCTCAAGTCCATGAATTAAAAGAACCAAAAATTTTAGGGTTTTTTTTTCCTTTATTAATAATGTCTTTAAAAGAAAAAGAAGTCCAAATGGATAAAGGAAAAAAAGCGTAAGCATAAACAAAGGTCCAAGTAGACAAAGGGAAAATAACATAAGCACAAACAATATGATATGAGATGCTAAAATAAAAGCATAAAGTGAATAGCAAGGAATAAATGACAAATAATAAAGAGCATAAGATAAATGACATTAAAGTAAAGTTATTGCAATAATATGTTAGTAAGTCGTGTTAGTAATTAAAAATAGAAAAGTAATTTGTCATGTTGGGGAGAACACTCAACTATTCACCCACAAGTATGAAAATATGAACCTCTACATCATCATGAGAAGGGCTTTAACTGAATAAAATCAACAAGTATGCCACTAGCTCTCACTTATGAAAATGACTTACTTTCGTATTCGGGACAAATTTAGCGCTATGTTAAGCAATCATAATTGAACTTGTGTAGAAATCACAACTATCTGAGACCGGTCAATAATAATATTTGTGTTAATACATGCTAGAGAAATGATACATAAATCATTCTCCTAAATCCATGTCCCACAAAAAAGAGAGGATGTATCAAGCACAAAGGCTAGGAGAGTGGTCCATTTCATCAATAAATACTTCATGATACTTAGGACAAACTTATGCATCAATCTAAAGTACCTTATGGAGCGGTAAATTCATGACCATCAAGCTATGGATAAGCTAGACGTCAATAAAACCAGAGTCGCCACCGCGCTTTTATTGTTTCCAAGGGAAAAGGGAAAAGTACGAACAAAATCCAAAAGATAAGAAGTTTTCAAATCAAAACTAATAAAATGCCAGAGATTACAGGTAAGGGGGTTGGTTACACAGGGGGAAGTTGTTAGCACCCAAAGTGTCATAGGTACTCCTAGGAAGCCCTTTCTTGTGTGCATATGTGTTTTTGTACAAATGATGTTTGCAAATAAATAGAATGGGGGGATGAGAAAAGAAATCATTAATTATGTTTTTGTGTTTGACAAGACCTTTGAACTTGTGCCTACGTACCAACATAAAATGAGGGATCAAAACCTCGTAGTTCGTGGTAACAATTTCAAAGTGGGTGCATTGTTTTTAACAACATTTTAAATTTAAAAGGCACAAGGGCCTAAAAATGTTTTAAAGGAATGATAATTCTTTTTGTCTTTTGAAATTTTAATTCAAGTATAGTTAAATTTATTTACAACTTTGATTAAGAAAAAGTTTGAAAATGCAATGGCATAAGGCCAAAGTTTCTAGTTTGCAATATGGTCAAAGTTTAGAAATCAACAAACACAAGCAAAGAAGATTTTAAAAGGAGGGAGATATTTTGAAATTAAAGAAGTGGGGAGGAGATGAAGAGACTAATCCTAAGCACAAAATTAAAAGTTGAGAGTTGAAAAGATCTGACCAATGGGTTGCAATCCAATAGACAAAAGTGTCATATAGAAACCCAAATTTACCTTGGACTTTAGAATCACACAAAAATCAATACACAAATAGCAAGTTGAGAAAGGCATCAAATAAAGATAGCCACATAGCAACTCCATGATCTTCTTCAAAATTTCCCATGTATCAGATGACTTCAAAGATGGCATAAGTCACAGGTTCAAAATAATAACTTCACAATGATCATGTTGCAGATGAACTCAAATGGAACTTCAATGATGTATCAGATGAAGTTTCAATTCACAAGCATTTGGTCTCATAAAATTTGGCATTGGCCAAGTCCTTTGCATAAGGAGAGTTGCCTAAATTCTAAGTCCAATAGTCTCACGTCAAACCAACAGTCCACACAAGATGTTTTTTTAGGATTTTTGTTCTTATTATGTAGATTAAGGTCAAAAGACCACACAATCAAACAAGTATATACAAACATAAAATATCACAAAATATGGTCCAAATAGACAAAGTGAAAATGAAATTAAAGTAAACAAATTGAATGGTATGAATAATGGCAAATGAATATGGCTTAAAAATTAAAGTGCATTAAAATTAAATGACTTGAAATTAAATGTTAGTTGTTAATGAATTAGAAGTTAGTATTGCTTTTTCTTTTCTTTTATTTAAGTCATTCTTTGGAGAAAACTCAACCCACTTATCACAAGCATGGATCCTTGAACCAATACATCTTTCGAAGGAAGGAAAAATGGCCAACTTTCCATATAATACAATGAAAGAGGGGAGACTTACAATCTCACTAACTAGAATGATATGCCTTTTGTGTCAAAATTTAGCGCTATGTTAAGCAATCGTAATTGGATTTATGTAGAAGTCACAACTATTTGAGGCTGGGCAATAGAACTTTGGTGTTAATGCATGTTAGAGACATAATATGATTAACTATGCTCATGAAACATACCACACACAAAAAGAATATGCAAATAGGTGGACCTAATCTCATCCATACTTATGTTGATTTTGCAATCAACTAGCCTTAGGATATAGAGATATCATAGGTCCATGACATGAATGTATAAAGAATGGGAATAAGATGAAGAGGGAGGGGGGGAATGGATCAAACACAAATTGGTCAAAGGAGGAATTTTACCAAATTAAGATCATTAATTCATTTTGGGAGATGGAATATACATTCCATCAATCCCCTAAATCCAATGATCTTAACCTAACAAAGTCAAATCAACCTTGACCAAGACCCAAAAACACAAGTCAAACTCACAAAGTCAATTAAAATGGCTCTACACAATTAATTTAGTATTTAATCAATTAAAAATAATAAAAATAAGCAATAAATTAAATTATGGTTGGTCAAATTCCTAAAACCTCATCAAAACACCAAAGAAATGGCCATGAGATTTATCATAGGTCAAACAAGGTCAACGGACCTTGGAGAAAAAAATTCAGAATTTTTGGAAAGTTAAAAGTATTTTAAAACAATTAAAAATATTCACAAAATCAATTAAATCATGAAAAATACTAATAATGATCCAAAAAATAATTTTAATTCAGAAAATGAAAGAGGATTTTATTTAAAATCTTTTGGGTACACTCTCATATTTTTTGGATCAATATTAAATTTAATATGAATTAATGAAAATAAAAAGAAATAAAATGAAAATCAAATAATCAGAAAAAATATGGACCACTTGATCTCCCTCATTAATTGAGTGGCAGATCAAGTGGATGAAAACGCATGTTCCATGGTAGACTTGAGTCAGCACGCCACACAACTGGTAGTCAAAAGGAGCGCTCAGGATTAAAAGAATTTGAAATGATCCAATGACTCAGAACGTGTCCAACACATCGTCGGAACAAACTACCGGTCAACTTCTCCGATGACCCTGGCCGGACTGGTTCTCTCATTACCATCACATAAATGAAAAAAGAGGACATGATCTTAAAGAAAAAATGGCATAGATCACGAATATGACCTCAATTTAACCTAACTCCAAGTATATTGAGAGATACATGGAGTTGAATTTTAAGGTGTATGAACTGAGTTGCTTCGATTTGACCTCAAAGCAACTCAATCTTCTTACCTATATTTGTAGGACTTCAGACAACCAAGGATCCAAGAAAATTGATGATAATTGAGAGAGAATCGAAGAGAAGAAAAATCTGGAAAAATACCTTCAATGTTGTGCAGAACTTGATCTCTATTGCTTCAATTCGTGTTTGATCTTGCTTGTGGAGCTTGCAGAAGTAGATTAGGAATGGTACAAGGCTTTCGATCCTGGAGTTTTTGAATCTCCAAACAGTGAGATTCAAACTCAAATTTCAAGTGAAATTTATTAAGTTTTCCTTTCAATTGTGAGGGTTTCAAAGGTTGGAGGCAAAGTTGGCGCACAAGGTACTCCAAAACTGATGCAATGGACCTTAATTTATAGCAAATGCAAGTGATATTTGCACACTTGAAAATGCTTCCAAATTTGGCAATGTGAAGTGCACGCTTGCATGGGCACGTACAGGCCCACGAAGCAACTCAATTAGGTCCAAATGCAAGTGAGATTGAGTCTAAATGAGAATTGGATTGCAAGGTAAGAATGTATTGATGTTTGAAGAATGATTCTTGCCAACTGATACAACCATGTTCAAGCCATGCGCAGACGCCTCAAACCTTGTCTAAAATGAATGAATTTGGACTCTTTGGAAAGGTTAGATCAAGAGGAACAACTCTTATGTTAAACGCTTTTCCATTTGTAACTTGTATCATGCTAAATTTTGAGGTGGAAGTTTGGAAATTTCAACATGTCAAAATATTTTCTAAGTGTTAAGCCATATGTTTAATTATTCCACCTTGGCTAACTTTTTATGTGAGCTCCAAATGAGAAAAGTGTCTTCACCAAAGTTGTAGTCCTTTAAAAAACCTTCAATATGGTCACAAATTGGACATCATTTGGATTTTGGATGAATCATTTATGCATTTTTGAAGTTGAGGAAAATCACTTGTTCAATGGTATTGGTCCAAAATGACATATAATGTATCCTCATATCACATGCTCATAAAAGTTGATTTAGCTCTTCCTCCAAACATCAAAGTTGAATTAGACACCTTGAATTTGATTTTTCAACTTGTAAATATTTCATCTCATAAAAATTGAGCAAGTTATGGCCTTGGGAAGTTGACCTCTAAATTAGGGTTTAGACAAAATGACCTATAATATTTCAACATAAAAAATGACTTTCCAAGAAAAACTAGCTATAGACCTCAACATGAAAGTTGTTTGGAATGTCATTTAGAGTAACTTTGATCTTGGAAGCATTTTCATATGATGAAAATTGTAGGAGATAGGATCTAGGGGACCCCAGTTTTTTATTAGATGAATTCCTCTGGTCAACCACCATCAACCCCCTTGCTAACTTGCAATTCTATTGAATTTTTGGACTCATGGGAGATCATATATGAATAAGATGATTAAATTTGAAGTGTACCTTGATGTATTTGATCGATTGGTGAAAAAGCTTGGTGAAGAAGTTACACAAGATGCCCAGATGAACTAGGGTTTCCAAGGCAAACCAACTCCAAACTCTTGAAGAATTCTTGATCAAAATAATATTTAGAGATCATGGGACTCATATATGATGCTTTAGAGCCATTGTAGATCATTCCTTGGTTGAGCCCTTAGCAATGAGGGTCTTAAACCCTAGATGTGAACTTGATAGATCAAAGGTGATCATGTGCCCTACCTACAAAAGGAGTTATGCCAATGAAAAGACATGTATTTGGTATTTTAGTTAGTAAAGATGATAAAATATAAATTATGATACAATTACATGGTGATTGGTGATCTCTCCCAAAACAAACCCAATGAAAAAGGGGTAAGGAGGATGCCAAGGTATGATCCGAATGCTAATGCATATGATGAGATAACATGAGGGATCTAAGGGTCAAAATTGGGGTCTTACGGCTGCCCCTATTTAAGGACGTTCTAACTGAGGAGGAGAAGGTTAAAATCTTCGTATCGACTCAGTAAAATGGGCTTAAATAACAACATATAGAAACAAATTTTGGTCCCTAAGAGACCTCATGATGCATATGATGTGAATGCTAAAATAAACTCTTTATGGGGAAATATTTCCACAAAGGAAAAGAAATCAGAGAGATTGAAAGTCCACGAGAGTGTATTATATTCCATAAGGAAAACTCACAGGGGAGACATAGACTTTGGGGGATAAAAGGGTTATGCGTAGGCCAGGCTACGACTTAAAAACTGCTGGGGGACAAGAGGAATTCCATGAAAATGGAAAGACTAAGTGGGGGAAACAAAGGGAACGCCTGCAGAGGAAACGAGTATACCAGAATAAAACTAAAATACTCGAACCATGCAGGAAAAGTGATTTCACTAAGGAAATACACACTCAACTCAACTGGGAAGAAATAAACTTCAACATAGGAGGAGCAGAAATCTATCATCCACTACTTGTTACTGGGTACAGGGATAATAAAAATATGACAGAGAGGACATCCATCACCGGTTAGGGTAAACATATCAAGGATGACTCACTGAGGGCCGTCAGGAGACATATTCATTACCGGTTATTAAGTAAGAATAGACTTGCTGGGGAAAAACTAAAAATAGGATTTACAACTACTGGTTACTGGGTAGAAGACCACAAAGGAGAGAATACTCGTCACTGATGAAAGTGAACATATAAAGGATAGACTCAAAGGAAAGAAAATACGTCATCGGTTAGGATGAACATATCAAGGATAGACTTGCATGAGAATGTTAAGGAAGATATCTATCATCGGTTAGGATGAACATATCAAGGATAAACCACCTGAACAAAAGAATTAGGAATTACATCTATCGAGTGCGGGATAGAATACCACCAAAGAGAATATCCGTCATCGGTTAAGATGAACATGTCAAGGATAGACTCCGAGGGAAAGAATAGGAATTAAATCTATCAGTTACTGGATAGAAGACCTAAAAGGAGGATATCCGTCACCGGTTAAATGAACATATCAAGGATAAACTCTGTAAGGGGAGAAAAGAAGGATTTACAACTACCGGTTACTGAGCAGAAGACCGCAAAGAGAAGAAAATCTGTCATCGGTTAGGATGAACATATCAAGGATTAACTCTCTGGGAAACAAAATAGGGATCACAACTACCTTTTTACTGGGTAGAATACCAAAGATGAGAATATCTGTCATCGGTTAGGATGAACATATCAAGGATAAACTCAAAGCAGGGGAAGAAAATATTCGTCACCGGTTAGGATGAACATATCAAAGATATACTTCCTGGGGAAACATGAAAACGAATCCGCTGGGGAGAAACAAGGTTACTTTTGTCGGGTATTGGGCAAGAAGTAACAAGATGCAAACTAAGAAGAAGAATACCAGTTACTGGGTAATAAACTCTCAGGGGACCCAAAGTATCTTTCTAGGTAAGATCTAGAAAGAAACGGTTAATCAATACTCAACCCAATGAGGGCATAACTCAAGGGGAGTGGTTCCATACAGATAATCAACTAGGGAGGAAGCTGAAATAGTCATCATCCACGAGGAAGTAACTCAGTGGGGAAGGGAGCAAGGTTAAAGTCTTCCTGCTTAAGGGGCTTACACTCTACAATTAAAGGAGGACAGACACCAAACTTGCATGGGGATAAAGTACCACCATAACAGGGAATAAGAAATACAAATGAACTCGATAAGTGAGATGATGTAGTAATGAAATTATATGAGTGTATATGTATATGTATATATATATATGATGATTATGCTGACAAAACAATCATAAAGGATACATAATGTAACATATTTGAATTATCGATACAATTCTCAGGCAATCCACAAAAGAGGGAAACATATGTTGGAGAAAAGAGAGATCAACGTTCCAAATACCCAAACCTAGCTGGGGAAGGAGGAGATCTGCTGAGGAAACTGCTACCAATCCTGCGGGGAATTTTAGGTCAATACCATATCAAATAGGAGACAACCCTGCAGGGGAATAAGCACAAATAGCTTCTCAGAAACCAGGAGGAAACTCTGACTGGGAGCGGATCTGATGGCGACTGGTGAGGAAACCAAAGTCCTACCGATACCGTGCAAACTGCTGCAACGAAACGTTCGAACTCTGCTGGAGACCAAATATAAATTTGGTTGGGGAATAAACAACAAACTCAACTGGGGACGACGGAGAAATAATCGCCTGGAGAAATCAACAAACACCGGGTGCTTAACAATGCTACCAGGGGGTAAAAGAGAAATTGCGCCTACTGCTTGGGGAGAACCAATAATGCTCCACACTTAGGGCTTACTGCTTTCGAACTGTTGTTAATACTCCTTTTAAATGAAATCGATTGCTTAAAATTAATGCTTTTATATGTTTAAGAAAATATGATTTTGATTAAAATTTTAATTTTCAAAATGATCATAATAAAATTTAAAACTATTTGGCTGAATTAAATAAGAGTAGAAACAATTGGATAAAAGCTCAACTTTATTTAATAGAATGGTAGTCTGTAAATGACAAGACTCCATAGATCTTTACAAAGTTGAAAAATGGTAATTTACATGGAGAAAGGGGTACATTGAATACCATGAGCGCT
This sequence comes from Lathyrus oleraceus, assembly GCF_024323335.1. NCBI lineage: Eukaryota > Viridiplantae > Streptophyta > Magnoliopsida > Fabales > Fabaceae > Lathyrus > Lathyrus oleraceus. The sequence goes on along the minus strand of NC_066579.1, from coordinate 14,268,973 downwards.
AATCCTTCTACCAATTCTTGATATCCACTGTGCTCTTGACTGCTACTGGGGACAATGAATCAAAATCGACCATTGTGCTCAAGAATGTCTTCGAATCTGAAGATCAGCAGATGCAGTTACTTGCCATAATCCATAATTTTTGCATAAATCGCCCCAAGGTGAGGTACTCAATTTATCGGGATAAATCTTTCTGTTTTATGTCTTTAACTTTTGCCTAGATCGCCCTTTCAAGTTTTCAATCCACCGAGACACTCATTTTTGCCTAAGCCTCCCTTTTGGGTTTTCAACTTAGCGAGCTATTCTTTTTATTTAGGCGAAGTATTTCTTGATTGCATCTGCATTCACAGGACGAGTGAACTCTTCACCATCCATAGTTGTAAGAATCAAAACACCACCTGAAAAGGCTCTCTTAACAACATATGGGCCTTCATAATCAGGAGTCCATTTTTCCCTTAGAATTTGGCTTGAAAGATAAGATCTTCTTGAGCATGAGGTCACCTTCTCTGAATACGCGAGGTCTGACCTTCTTGTCAAAAGCTTTCTTCATCCTTTGCTGATATAACTGACCATGATACATGGTAGTCAAACTCTTCTCTTTGATCAAATTCTGCTGGTCATATCTGGTTTGACACCATTCAGCTTCAGTCCATTTGGCTTCAATGAGCACATGCAATGATGGGATCTCAACCTCTACGGGGAGCACAACTTCCATACCATATATAAGAGAGAAAGGGGTTGCCCATGTTGAAGTGCAGATGGATGTACGATACCCGTGCAAAGAAAATGGGAGCATCTCATGCCAATCCTTATATGTTACAACCATCTTCTGAATAATCTTCTTAATGTTCTTGTTTTTAGCTTCAATATCCCCATTCATCTTAGGTCTGTAGGGAGAAGAATTATGATGTGCAATCTTAAAGTCTTTACAAAGAGCTTCCACTATACTATTGTTCAAGTTTGACCCATTATCAGTAGTGATCTTACTTGGCACACCATAATGACATATAATTTGATTCTTGATAAACCTTACAACAAATTTCTTTTTTACATTCGTATACAATGCCGCTTCAACCCATTTTGTGAAGTAATCAATAGCCACCAAAATGAAACGATGTCCGTTTGAAGCATTGGGCTCAATCATGCCAATCATATTGATTCCCCACATGGAGAAAGGCCATGGAGAGGAAATGACGTTCAATAATTCTAGAGGAACATGAATCTTATCTGCATATATTTGACACTTGTGGCATTTGTTCACATAATTGCAACAGTCGGATTCCATTGTCAGCCCAATCGTAACCTGCTCGCAAGATCTTCTTTGCCATTGCATGTCCATTGGAATGAGTACCAAAGGAACCTTCATGGACTTTAGTCATCAACAGGTCTACTTCGTGTCTATCCACGCATCTGAGCAAAACCACATTGAAGTTTCTCTTGTACAAAACATCACCATTTAGGTAGAAGTTGCCAACTAATCTTCTCAAATCTTCTTATCTTTCAAAGATACCCCAGACGGGTAAATCTGACTTTGGAGGAAACACTTGATATCATAATACCACGGCTTTTCATATTTGACTTCTTCAACAACAAACACATGAGTTGGCCTATCAAGACACATCACAGTCAAATTGGGAACCTCATTCCAATATTTCACTATAATCGTTGAAGCCAAAGTTGCAAGAGCATCTGCCATCCAGTTTTTATCTCGAGGGATATGATGAAACTCAACCTTTGTAAAGAAAGTTGAAATCCTCCTCGCATAATCTCTATATGGTATCAAACCGGGTTGATTCGTCTCCCATTCACCTTTGATTTGATTCACAACCAAACTTGAATCTCCATAGACGTCTAAACACTTGATTCTGAGATCAATGGCCTCTTCAAGCCCCATAATGCAAGTTTCATACTCAGCCATATTGTTTGTACACTTGAAAGTCAATCTAGATGTAAATGGAAAATGCGTGCCTTGAGGAGTAATGATTACTGCCCCAATGCCATTACCATACTGATTAACATCTCCATCAAACACCATGCCCCAACGAGAACCAGGTTCTGGCCCTTCTTCAAGAAACGATTCATCGCAATCTTTCCTTTTTAAACACAAGATCTCTTCATCAGAAAAGTCATATTGCACTGACTGGTAATCTTTGATCGGTTGGTGAGCCAAATGGTCATCCAAGACACTACCTTTGATTGCTTTTTGAGATCAGTATTCAATATCACACTCTGATAACAACACCTGCCAACGGGAAATCCTTCCAGTTAAAGCAGGCTTCTCAAATATATACTTGATTGGATCCATTTTAGATATCAACCAAGTGGTATAATTCAACATATACTGACGCAGTCGCTTAGCAGCCCAAGCCAGTGCGCAACAAGTCTTCTCTAGCATAGAATACCGAGTCTCAAAGTCAGTGAACTTCTTACTGAGGTAGTAAATTGCAAATTCTTTCTTTCCAGTATCATCTTGTTGACCAAGAACACAATCCATAATCTCTTCAAGCACAGTCAAATACATGATCAACGATCTTCCTTCAACAGGCGGAGACATAATCAGAGGTTCAAGCAGATATTCTTTGATACTGTCAAAAGCTTTCTGGCAATCTTCGGTCCAATCACAAGACTGATCTTTCTGAAGAAGCTTGAATATAGGCGCACATGTGGCAGTCATATGCGAAATGAATCTTGAGATATAATTCAAGCGGCCGAGAAAACCTCTGACTTGTTTCTCAGTTTTGGGCGCCGACATCTCTTGTATTGCTTTGACCTTGGCAGAATCAACTTCAATGCCTTTTTCACTGACAATGAATCCCAACAACTTACCAGAACGAACACCAAAAGTACACTTATTAGGATTCAAGCGGATTTTATACTTCCTCAGGAGTTGGAATAGCTTCAATAAATGCTCAACATATTCCTCTTCATCAATGGATTTAGCAATCATATCATCAACATAGACTTCAATCTCTTTATGCATCATATCATGAAAAAGAGTAGTCATTGCTCTTTGGTAAGTTGCACCAGCATTCTTCAAACCGAAAGGCATCACTCTATAACAGAATGTTCCCCAAGGTGTAATGAATGTGGTCTTCTCCATATCTTCGGGTGCCATCTTGATCTGATTATAACCGGAAAATTCGTCCATAAACGAAAAGACTTTGAATTTATTTGTATTGTCTACCAACATATCAATGTGTGGCAAAGGGAAATCATCTTTCAGACTGGATTTATTCAAATTTCTATAATCGACACATGCGGACTTTTCCATCTTTCTTCGGCACATGCATAATATTGGCCACCCACTAGGGATACTCAGCACTCACAAGGAAACCAACATCAATTTGCTTCTGCACTTCTTTTTTGATCTTCAGTGCCATATCAAGATGAGTTCTTCTCAACTTCTGCTTGACTGGCGGACATTCTGGCTTCAACGATAATCTGTGCTCCACAATCTCAGAATCCAAACCGGGCGTGTCTTGATAGGACCAATCAAACACATCTGAATACTCTCGAAGAAGATCAATCAACCCCTACTTAGCATCAGGACACAATCAAGACCCAATCTTGACTTCCTTCACATCATCTTCGGAACCTAAGTTGACTAACTAGATCTGCTCTTCGAATGGTTGAATGACTTTTCCTTCATGCTCAAGAAGACGAGACAATTCATCACTCACTTCTTCATCACTTTCCTCCTCAGCCTCAAACACAGGGAATTCAAAATTTGGAGAAGGAGAAGGATCGTTGTATTCAATGGGGTTAAAACCAACCTGTATAATGATTTGATATTTTAATTTTAGAGAAGTGAATTGTGACCAAATATAATGCAGATGGACAATTATTATTTATTTATTTATGTTTTTTGTGATTACCATTTTCAGAATAAAGCAAAAAGTAAAAACAAAACATCATAGATGTGGATTAGTAGAATTATATTTTATTGATGATCAAATTGAAATGCCCAAACAATGTTCACTTCTCCCTTAGGCATAGGAGAAGGATTTTCAAAAACAAAATAAAAGCAATTACTTAGATCGATGCATAATAACAGGAATATCAACAGTAGTCCAATTGTTGCAAGATTTTCCATGCGTCACAAAATTGGTGCAGTCTTCCTCTTCATCATATTCTAGCACAACAGCTAAGTGTTGCTGATTATCTTGAATGAACCCTCCGTTACGGAAACTGAGTTGTACATCTTTAGATCTGACTGTTGACGAACCTTGTTGGAACCCCAAACCGACTCTGCTCTTGTTATTGGATACCTCTACCATCCGCCCCCACTGATCATACTGATCATCTTCAACAATCTTCCATGTATCTTTAAATGAGGACATAGGTGCCCTAACTCTCTTTTCAACAACAATAGATAAGGCTTTGAGCGAAGTTCCAACCTCATCCTCAACTTCAACATAAGAGAAAGATGACAGGTGGCTGACCAACAACGCCTTCTCCCCGCCAATAATAACTAGCTTCCCATTCTTGACAAACTTGAGCTTCTGATGCAACATTGAAGTAACGGCTCCCGCCATGTGAATCCATGGCCTTCCTAATAGACAATTGTAGGCCAGGTGGATATCCATTACTTGAAAACAAATTTGGAAGTCACTCGGACCTATCTTCATCGGAAGGTCCACTTCACCAATCAGAGTCTTGCGTGAACCGGCAAAAGCCTTGACGATCACGCCACTATATCTCAGAGGCGCTCCTTGGTATGAATACCTGGACAAAGTCGACTTCGGAAATACATTCAATGAGGACCCGATGTCTACTAGCACATTTGACAGAGCGTCATTTTAGCAGTTCATGGAGATATGCAAAGCCAAGTTATGATTTCTACCCTCCTTAGGGAGTTCTTCTTTACATAAACTGAGATTATTGCAGGAAGTGATGTTAGCCACAATATGATCGAACTAATCCATTGTAACATCATGTTCCATATAGGCTTGTTCAAGAAATTTTGTCAGTGCTTCTCTGTGCGCTTCTGAATTCATCAACAGAGACATTACTGAGATCTTCGAGGGGGTTTGGAGAAACTGCTCCACCACGTTGAATTCACTCTTCTTAATTAGCCTGAGCACTTCATCATTGTCATTAGGCTTCAAGCCGCTGGATTCACCAGACTGACACCTTGGAGCACTAACAGACTCTACCACTGGAACCTCCACCTTCTTGCTAACAGGTATATCCTCCACATTTTTTGGGAACACCGGCCCAAACACACGACCAGTGCAATTCACCTTAGTAACGTCAACAATGCTTACGACAGTGGATTAGCTTTGACGTTTGGCGCACAATCCTCAAAGGACACCATTCCACTCTTTACTAGCTTCTGAACTTCAGACTTGAGGGGGTAGAAATTTTCTATATCGTGTCCGGGTGCTCCTTGATGAAAAGTACAGTGGAGTTCTGGTTTGTACCACCATGGAAGTGGTTCGAGGATTTGCGGAGGATTTCTTGGCTGTAACAGGTTCTTGAGAACCAAAGATGGATATAATTTTGCGTATGTCATCGAAATTGAGTCAAAAGAGACCTTCTTCCTCTCAAAATTTGGTTGCTGATGATTGTTGGTATTGCTGTTGTTGTAGGTGTTTGTTTGTTGCTGTGGTTGTTGTTGTTGATGTGGTTGTTGTTGAATTGGTGTTGGCTGATTGGCTGAAAATACCAGAATGATTGATGATACTTGATGATGCTGTTGACGGGGTGGTTGACTTCTTCTTACCTGAGGCCTCCTTTGCCTCTCAACTGAAACTGCATTAGCTTCACTCTCCTTTTTCTTGTTGAAACTGTTGTCATACCTCTTGCTGGATGACACCTCCTCTCTAGACAACCGTCCTTCTCGGACACCTTCTTCGAGCCTCATCCCCATGTTTACCATTTCGATAAAGTCACTGGGGGCATTGGCAATCACCCGCTCATAGTAAAATGAGCTCAGGGTCTTGAGAAATATCTTGGTCATCTCCTTTTTCCTCTAAAGGAGCAGTAATATGAGAAGCTAGCTCTCTCCATCGCTGAGCATACTCCTTGAATGTCTCCTTATCTTTCTGAGACAACGGCCTCAACTGGTCTGTATCTGGAGCCATATCAACATTATACTTATACTGCTTCAAGAATGCTTCGCCCAAATCATTGAACGTGCGGATGCTCGCACTATCCAATCCCATGTAACACCTCAGAGCGGCACCGATCAGACTGTCTTGAAAATAATGGATCATAAATTGATCATTATCAGTTTGAGTAGACATCTTTCTGGCGTACATCACCAAATGACTAAGTGGACATGTGTTCCCTTTGTATTTTTAAAAGTCAGGTACTTTGAATTTCACCGGGATCTTGACATTCGGAACCAAACAAAGTTCCTTTGCACACTTCCCAAACAAGTCTTTACCCCTCAAAGTTTTCAATTCCTTACGCAACTCAAGGAATTGGTCCTTCATTTCGGCCATCTTCTCATACACATCAGGGACCTCAGACGACTCAGAATGATAGATGGTATCTTCTACACGAGGTAAAGTATGCACAACAGGTGGCGGCATAGACATGACCGAGCTAGATGGCGGAATGGAAGCAAATGTAGATGCAAAACCTCCAGGAATGAAGTTCGGCGACATTCCCCACGGGAATCCGGAAGGCATTTTGGATGTAGAGTCAGCATTAGTTACAGGAATGGTAGAGGTAGCCACCTCTGAATTGACAGTCCTCTGAGGAGGAGGAGTTGCAGGCGTTGGAGAAGACTGGCTCTAAGCAGCTAGGACTAACTCCATCATGGCAGTCAGACGAGCAATCTCATCCTCCAGGTCTCTGTTCTCTTGCTCTAGATGTTCCATAATCTTTGAATGATTGGCGCAAGTATTGTATCGATGAGTCAGCTTGGCTTCAGCACAGAAGAAACACCAATGAGACATCTGGCGAAAGGGAAACCTGCTTATGTGAATGATGCATGAAATTCAATGCTTGATTGTCTTTATTTTCAAGGAACTTACTATATTATTTGCAAGTATATATATATATATATATATATATATATATATATATATATATATATATATATATATATATATATATATATATATATAACAATAATTACAACAATTTGATATGACCATAAAAATCTCTTTTATTTATATATTTGGTAGGATTACACTAAGTACAATTTCAGAAACCAAATGAAAATACAAGAGCAAAGGATACTAGTCATCCTAAGGATCCCTAATAACAACATCGGAAGATCTGGTTGTAGGCGCGTACTTCCTTCGAATACGTCGGATCTCGGTCTCAAAAGAAGCCTTCATCTGAGTCTTCTCGAGGACAAGCTGATCAACAATCTTCTCCCAAGCGACAGAAGGTTGAGGCATACTAGAGGAAGATGAAACCTATGGATCTCTCTCTCTCTCTCTCTCTCTCTCTCTCTGTCACTCGATCTTCAAGTAGCTCAATAAGTGTATCTTTGTCCTTAGACTCAAGCTGCAACTCCCCATGTTTTCTACTCAAAGCATGGAAACACTCTTCCCACATATCCTTCTCTTGTTTCATCTTGGCGAGCATGTCTTCCAACTCCTCTACATCTTGGTTAGGGAAAGTTAACGGCTCAACTACAACCATATACATAGGTCTTTCACAAGCATACGACATCTTTAACTCCATAGCTCTCTTCTTTACCCAAAGAGTGTAAGCTTCCAAAGCTACACAATTGCACGGACCAAGCTCGGATCTTCCCTTCCTATGCCCATTATGCCAAGCATGCACAATCTTCTGCTTCCAATGTTGGGGATCTTTACCCTTTTTATAGAAAACACCTTCTAACAAAGTGTTATTAGGTTTGTCTCTCAAGGGGAACCCAAGTTGACAACAAGCCAAAGCAGGGTTGTAGTTAATTACTCCTTGTGTACCAATGAGAGGCACATTATAGAATTCACCACAACAATCAATAATCTCCTAATTTCTCAAAGAAGGACCATACCAAACTATATCATCATTAGTGAGAGACATAAGTCTCTAAGACCACTGTAGACATTATATGTTCTCCATAAAAGCAGGTGTCTGAGGCAAGTGCGAAATAAACCACTTGTACAGAAGAGGAACACATCATACAATTGTTCCACCACCTTTAGAATTCCTTAGATGCAAGGAGAAGTACATATCGCCTAACAAAGTAGGAACATGATTCCCAATCAAGAACATTCTAATGGCGTTAACATCAACAAAACTGTCAATGTTAGGGAACAAAGCTAATCCATAGATGAGCAACACAAATATAGCTTCAAAAGCATCCACACTACCGGATTGAGCAAAGAAAGTAGCTTCCTTGATGAGGAATTCAGAAGTCAACCCAAATAATCCTCCTTTCTTCACCCAATGAGCCTCTATCTCAAACTTCTTCAATGAAGAGCTTTAGCAATAAGATGAGATCTGGGAATCTCTTCCAATCCACTAAAGGGAACTTTGTTAGAAACAGGTATTCCCAAGAGATGGGCATACTCCTACAACGTAGGCACAAGATGATAATCGGGAAAAGTGAAGCAACAGTGGAGAGGGTTATAGAACTGGACCAAAACACTCAAGAGTCCTTCGACCATATAAGCAGATAACATAAATATAAGCTTCCCATGGCGTTTCTTGAAGTACAAGGGATCTAATACAAAATATGATAGCTTCCTTAACTCTTTCAAATCCGGACATCTGCAACTGTACTTCTTAGTGTTCCGTCTTCCACAATCCATGGTCTGAAAATATTTGCAAATAATACCTCAGTTCCTTGAAATTTTCATGTGATGAATGTTATGATGCGCATGAATGCAAGAATGCAACAATCACAAATAAGGGGTCACACACAAGGCAAACAAACAAAGGTCAAAGGATGAACAAATTCATTGTCAATATCAATCATCCATTTTGGTGGATTATGGTTTTCAGCTTATCAACACCCAAGTTCCATTGATATTCACAAGACTTGATTGGATCAACCAAGAATCAAGGGTTGTTGCGAGTCACGAGCATGGAATCTGGGTAAGAACCATCCAAAATGAGTGAACTAAGGATAAAAACATGTATATCATGTTCTAAAAAGTTCCCAGAGTCTTAATTCCATCTATCGGATATTATAGGTTAGGATGACTGACTCCTCAACCCATAATATTCTCAAGAGAAACTCGTCTGAGTGTAGTATCACGTAATAACTGTTATCAAGTCTACACTTGAACAATCTCCGCACTACGTCCTAAATAGGCCAAGAGGGGTTAAATATTCTACGGTCCTCAACTTCTCGGACCTTGAATCAGAGATAGTAATGCCTAACCACAAATAACTTGTGTGACATTCCTAACTCCAAAAGGGTCTCCACTGAGCAGATGGATCTCAAGCCAACTTGTTAAGGACTACTCCACATAAGTCGAACATGACTATAACATCCTCCCATTTTAATTGCACTAAAGTTCGGGTTAGAACTTATCTCACCACTCAGAGACCACTAAGCACAACAAGCAGATTATATCATACAAACAAATATACATACATCAAATATACAGTTATATACACAAAAAAGTAGTCTAAACCCACTAGAGACTACTCTCGAGCAGAGTCGCCACTTAATTTCTATAGCGGTAAATTCATGACCACCAAGCTACGGATAAGCTAGACGTCAATAAAACCAGAGTCGCCACCGCACTTTTATTGTTTCCAAGGGAAAAGGGAAAAGTACGAACAAAACTCAAAAGATAATAAGTTTTTAAAGCAAAACTAATAAAATGACAGAGATTACAAGTAAGGGAGTTGGTTACACAGAGGAAAGGTGTTAGCACCCAAAGTATCCTAGGTACTCCTAGGGAGCCCTTTCTTGTGTGCATATGTGTTTTTGTACAAATGATGTTTGCAAATAAATAGAATGGGGGGATGAGAAAAGAATTCATTAATTATGTTTTTGTGTTTGACAAGACCTTCGTACTTGTGCTTACGTACCAACATAAAAATGAGGGATCAAAACCTCGTAGTTCGTGGTAACAATTTCAAAGTGGGTGCTTTACTTTTAACAAAATTTTAAGTTTAAAAGGCCCAAGTGCCTAAAAATGGTTTGAATGAATGTTAATTCTTTTTGGCTTTTGAAATTTTAAGTCAAGTATAGTTAAATTTATTTACAAGTTTGATTAAGAAAATGCTTGAAAATGCAATGGCATAAGGCCAAAGTTGATAGTTTGCAATATGGTCAAAGTTTAGAAATCAACAAACACAAGCAAAGAAGATTTTAAAAGGAGGGGGAGATTTTGAAATTTAATAAGTGGGAAGGAGATGAAGAGACTAATCCTAAGCATAAAATTAAAAGTTGAGAGTTGAAAAGATATGACCAATGGGTCACAATCCAATAGACAAGAGTGTCATATAGAAACCTAAGTTTCCCTTGGACTTTAGAATCACACAACAATCAATAAATAAATAGTAAGTTGAAGAGCAAGGCATCAAATAAAGATAGCCATATCCAAGCTTAGCAAGTCCATGATCTTTTTCAAAATTTCCCATGTATCAGATGACTTCCAAGATGGCATAAGTCACAGGTTTAAAATAACAGCTTCACAATGATCATGTTGCAGATGAACTCAAATGGATCTTCAATGATGTATTAGATGAAGTTTCAATTCACAAGCATTTGGTCTCATGAAAGACGGCATTGGTTAAGTCCTTTACATAGGGAGAGTTGTCTAAATTCTAAGTCCAATAGTCTCAGATCAAACCAACAGTCCACACAAGATGTTTTTTAGGGTTTTTGTTCTTATTATGTACATTAAGGTCAAAAGACCACACAATCAAACAAGTATATACAAACACAAAATATCACAAAATATGGTCCAAATGGACAAAGTGAAAATGATATTAAAGTAAACAAATTGAATGGTATGAATAATGGAAAATGAATAAGGCTTAAAAATTAAAGTGCATTAAAATTAAATGACTTGAAATTAAATGTTAGTTGTTAATGAATTAGAAGTTAGTATTGCTCTTGTTTTGCTTTTATTTAAGTCATTCTTTGGAGAACATTCAACCCACTTATCACAAGCATGGATCCTTGAACCAAGACATCTTCCAAAGGAAGGAAAAAAGGCCAAGTTTCCACATAATACCATGAAAGATGGGAGACCTACAATCTCACTAACTAGAATGTTATGCCTTTTGTGTCAAAATTTAGTGCTATGTTAAGCAATCGTAATTGGACTTATGTAGAAGTCATAACTATTTGAGGTCGGGCAATAGAATTTTGGTGTTAATGGATGTTAGAGACATAGTATGATTAACTATACTCATGAAACATACCACACACAAAAAGAATATGCAAAGAGGTGGACCTAATCTCATTCATACTTATGTTGATTTTGCAATCAACTAGCCTTAGGATATAGAGATATCATAGGTCCATGACATGAATGTATAAAGAAGGGGAATGAGATGAAGACGGAGGGGGGAATGGATCAAACACGAATTGGTCAAAGGGGGACTTTGACCAAATTAAGATCATTCATTCATTTTGGAAGATGGAATATACATTCCATCAATCCCCTAAATCCAATGATCTTAACCTAACAAAGTCAAATCAACCTTGACCAAGGCCCAACAACACAAGTCAAACTCACAAAGTAAATTAAAATGGCTCTACACAATTAATTTGGTATTTAATCAATTAAAAATAATTAAAATAAGTATTAAATTAAATTATGGTTGGTAAAATTCCTAAAACCTCATCAAAACACCAAATAAATGACGATGACATTTATCATAGGTCAAACAAGGTCAAAGGACCTTGGAGAAAAAATTTCAGAATTTTTGGAAACTTAAAAGTATTTTAAAACAATTAAAAATATTCACAAAATCAATTAAATCATGAAAAATATTAATAATGATCCAAAAAATAATTTTAATTCAGAAAATGAAAGAGGATTTTATTTAAAATCTTTTGGGGACACTCTCATATTTTTTGGATCAATATTAAATTTAATATGAATTAATGAAAATAAAAGAAATAGAATGAAAATTAAATAATCAGAAAAAACGTAGACCACTTGATCTCCCTCATTAATTGAGGTGGCAGGTCAAGTGGATGAAAACGTGCGTTCCATCATACACTTGAGTCAGTGCGCCACACAGTTGGTAATCAAAAGGAGCGCTCAGGATTAAAACAATTTTAAATGATCTAATGGCTCAGAACGTGTCCAACACATCGCTGGAGCAAACTACTGGTCATCTTCTCCGATGACCCTAGCCGGACTGGTTCTCTCTTCACCATCACATAAATGAAAAAAAGGACACGATCTTAAAGAAAAAATGGCGTAGATCACGAATATGACCTCAATTTAACCTAAGTCCAAGTATATTAAGAGATACATGGAGTTGAATTTTGAGGTGTATGAACTGAGTTGCTTCGATTTGACCTCAAAGCAACTCAATCTTCTTTCCTACATTGGTAGGACTTCAGACAACCAAGGATCCAAGATAATTGATGAGAATTGAGAGAGAATCGAAGAGAAGAAAAATCTGGAAAAATACCTTCAATGATGTGCAGAACTTAATCCTCTTGCTTCAATTCGTGTTTGATCTTGCTTGTGGAGCTTGCTGAAGTAGATTAGGAATGGTACAAGGCTTTGGATCCTAGAGTTTTTGAATCTCCAAACAGTGAGATTCAAACTCAAATTTCAACTGAAATTTACCAGGCTTTCCTTTCAATTGTGAGGGTTTCAAAGGTTGGAGGCAAACCTGGTGCGCAAGGTCCTCCAAAACTGATGTAATGGACCTCTATTTATAGTAAATGCAAGTGATATTTGCACACTTGAAAATGCTTCCAAATTTAGCAATGTGAAGTGCACACTTTCATGGGCATGTACATGCCCATGAAGTAACTCAATTAGGTCCAAATGCAAGTGTGATTGAGTCTGAATGAGAATTGGATTGCAAGGAAATAGTGTATTGATGTTTGAAGAATGATTCTTACCAACTGATACATCCATGTTCAAGCCATGCGCAGACCCCCTCAAACCTTGTCCAAAATGAATGAATTTGGACTATATGGAAAGCTTAGATCAAGAGGAACAACTCTTATGCTGAACACTTTTCCATTTGGAACTTGTATCATGCTGAATTTTTGAGGTGGAAATTTGGAAATTTCAACATGTCAAATATTTTCTAAGTGTTAAGCCATATGTTCAATTATTCCACCTTGTCTAACTTTTTATGTGAGATCCAAATGAGAAAACTGTCTTCATCAAAGTTGTAGCCCATTAAAAACCTTAAAAATGGTCACCAATTTGACATAATTTGGATTTGGGATAAATGAGTTATGCATTTTTGGAGTTGAGGAAAATCATTTGTTCAATGGTATTGGTCCAAAATGACCTATAACGTATCCTCATATCACATGCTCATAAAAGTTGATTTAGCTCTTCCTCTAAACATAAAAGTTGAAGTAGACACCTTGAATTTGATTTTGTAACTTTGAAATATTTCATCTCATAAAAATTAAGCAAGTTATGGCCTTGGGAAGTTGACTTCCAAATTAGGGTTTAGACAAAATGACCTATAATCTTTCAACATAAAAAATGACTTTCCAAGCAAAACTAGCTCTAGACCTAAACATATAAGTTATTTGGAATGTCATTTAGAGTAACGTTTCTCTTGGAATCATTTTCATATGATGAAAATTGTAGGAGATAGAGTCTAGGGGACCCCAGTTTTGATCAGATGAATTCCTCTGGTCAACCACCATCAACCACCTTGCTAACTTAAAATTATCTTGACTTTTTGGAGTCATGGGAGATCATATATGCATAAGATGATGAAATTTTAAGTGTCCCTTGAAGTATTTGATCAATTGGTGAAGAAGCTTGGTGAAGAAGTTACACAAGATGCCTAAATGAGCTAGGGTTTCTAAGGCAAACCAACTCCAAACTCTTGAAGAATTCTTGATCAAAATAATATGTAGAGATCATGGGGACTCATATATGGTGATTTAGAGCCACTATGGATCATTCCTTGATTGGGCTCTTAGCAATGAGGGTCTTAAACCCTAGATGTGAACTTGATAGATCAAAGGTGATCATGTGCCCTACCTACAAAAGGAGTTAGGCTAATGCAAAGACATGTTTTTGGTATTTTAGTTCGTAAAGATGATAAAATACAAATTATGATACAATAAAATGGTGCTTGGTGATCTCTCCCAAAACAAACCCAATGAAAGAGAGGTAAGGAGGGTGCCAAGGTATGATCCCAATGCTAATGCATATGATGAGATAACATGAGGGATCTTAGGGTGAAAATTGGTGCCTTAAAGCTTAAATGATCCATGATCAATTAGGAGATAGATTTGAAATTATGAAAGATCATCAAGTACCAATCCACACATCATGAACAAGATGTACACAAATTATCCAATTGATCAAGAGAAAAAAGGAAAAGAAATAGATGAAGAAGAAGAAGGCAAGAGAAACCAAACCCAAATTGGATCAAAGGATTGATCAAGTCATCATCAAAATCAATAATCCATCTTGTGGATTATGGCGTTCACCCCATCAACATCCAAGATCCATTGAGTTTGATGAAACCTATGATCAAAATAACCAAGTTCCAAGGCCAACAGAAGCCAACAAAGATCAAACAATCATAAAATGCAAGAAAATAAATTAATATGCATAACAAATAATTTAAAAATGAATTTTAAAAGGGGAATAAAAGAGAAAATCCATAAAGCTCTTCAAAAGACCAAATAAATGGCCAAGAAAATTACGGAAGGTTGAAACATGTTACGAATGAGCTCAAATTTCATTTCCACTTTATCCCCCCTATGAAAAGACTCTAGAAGAAGGATAAATCAGACATTGAGACAACAGTAGCAACCTCCTCGGAAATGCGTGGAAGTTAAGATGAGAAAAAGTATAGTTTCTTTTTTAATGGATTTACCTCTCCAAAAGCATTGTTCTTAGCTACGCGGGTCCGTTTCGGAGAAGCCCCAGTCCGAGCAGATCATTGTTCTTCCACTCGGGCCCTCTTTGTTAAAACAAGAGGTGAAATTTCATTCCCCATAGTCAAGGTAGCCACAATGTCCACAAGATTGTACATAATGAGCACATGAGCCAAAGCTTCTACAAACGGGGCAGTTGTGGGGGCATGAGAAGAAGTCCCAAGATTCCTCACAGCTTAGGTACCTTGGGATTTTTTAAGACTATGGAACATATTCAACTTTCTTATTTTATCCACTCTATCTACAAAACACAATCACGCGTGTTAAAAAATATGAAGACTCCGCCTCTCACCAAAAATCTTCTCTCGCTCCTCAAGATTTAATGCAATCAAGATACCATGAGTATCAATCCACTTTTTCTTCAGTTCGATTAGGGGAACCTCATCAGGGTCGAGCCCTTCCTCGTAACAAGTATATGAAACCAAGATTGCATATCCTACTACATTGTCACCTCATTTGGGGAAATAAATTCAACTTGCTATAATAGGAGTGAGCATACTAGTTAAAGTGAAACATGAACTAATAATTAAGGTACAAAAATTGACAATAGCAATGAGAATCAATAGGGATATAATAGAAAAAAAATGAGAGGTATGGATGAGAGGCTTCACCAATTTGAAACGTCCTAGACAATCACCATAATCTAGAGTGAAGGGGTCGAACTATTGGTAGGATGAATAAAAATAAATGAGCCCTCGATTAAGAAAGTTGTCTGAGGGGTTACACCTTATATGGTATATATCAAGGAATAAATTAAGAGAAGGCTTCCATATAATGTACTTTGTACAAAGTTAGAAGACCCTAATTTACGTCCAGGACCTCATATGAAGCTGGGAAGGGGTAATCTTAAAATGTTTCATGATGGCCAACTCAAATTTAGAAAAAGGCAGTCGAAGCCCTAATCTTGTAAAATGGAACTCATAGAATAGGACCATATAATCATCAAAAAAGTTGCATATCCTCTTCTCCCCTGACAGTGGAAGGGATAACCACTATGAAGGGTCGCCGACCACAACATTAACATCACTTAGGGAAACCTCTATGCTAATATTGGGGAAGTACTTGCTACTATTACACCTACCCAATCATACATCAATGCATTAAGCCAATATGAACATATTTGTTTTATATCACCTTAGCATCGTTGGGATAACAACCTTTCATTTGCAGGCGGAATTGAATAAAATATCTAGCATGTTCCTTCCTTTGCAAGTTGGCTTGTATTTATCCTTCAGATAATGCAAGAGGGAACATTGGAATGTAAACGTGACTTGTTCTCCGACCAACATTCATTATAGGGTATCTAACGACACAAAAGAAGAAATTTCTCCTTCAAACAAAGTGTCAACTACCCTTTCCGACCCATAGTCATAAGATATGGTTATAACCTCTTCTTCTACATGATCATTGCTAAAAGATAAGTGAAGAGAGTTTGTGGATAACCCAAGTGAAGTCTTCAATTCAGAATTTCTCATTGAATCGACAATATTGTCGCTCATTTTAGAAAAACAAAACAAGATGCAGACAAGATTTAGTGAGAAAGATGACTTTCTCAAAAAGGAAAGAGAGGAACGAAGACATTTTTCATAAGGTAATTGAAAGCTCAAAAGCATAAGGATTGTGGGGGGCAAAAACTTCCAAATATTACAATCATTCTATTTATAAGCAATGGTAGCTGAAAGATCAAGATTGATTATGAACCAATATCACAAGATCAACAACGACAATTTTATACATAAAAACACACCAAACTCAAGTGCACTTAAGCAGTCTATAAACTATGGAACACCTTAGACAGTCCCGTCAATACACGTGTCGGAAATGGGTGATGAAGCACCTTAATGTTGGAATCACTTTTAAAGTGCTTGTTTCCCATCACTTTTCAAAATTTGATCCCAAGTGATTCAATTCTACTCAACTACAGATTACGACGTGGAGGCCGGTCAACGATAGCTTAAGCTTTACCATGGATCCATTAGTACCCAAAAAAGTTTTGGGAGCAACTGTTATAGACCGACAAAAGGCCCAAGGAATCAAGGCTCAATATGTCTCAAGCCCACTCTACTTGATCCAACATATAAAACAGTTCATACATTATGAGAAGGTACACAATTATTGATCTCCATTTTCACTTTATTCATCTTGAGTGTTGAACTGACTTGGGCATTGTAGTTCTAACCATGCAAGTCCATCTTGCGCTGTCGTAAAGGATGTTGAAGCCAACATACATAATATTATGACTTTAGTTAATCTAACAGTCGTAATGACGAATGATCTTCCATCAATGAAGTTCAAGCATTGTTTGAACTAAGTTAACCTTGGAAGTACCAGAAAATGGCATAAAGAGTTCAAGTCAAGGAGGAAATTTGTTATGTGCGGCTTAAAGAGATTACATATTTACTAATAAATTACATAGGTCACTTGATTTATGGTACATTAATTATAATCAATTGTAACAATACTACAACAAAATATACATTTCCTAACAAGATTTTTATTGCGGTTGTACATAGGCCTGAAGTGAAATCTTTAAAATTGAGCGCCTTTATATTTTTATTTTATTTTTAGATTAAAATAAATTACATTTCATCTCAATTGAAACTCCTAACCAAGGGAAAAAATTGCACAGGTCATGGGTTGAAATCCTAGCACCTTCCTTTTTTAGTTTAAAATAAAATTTTGCCTTAGTTGCAACTCTCAATCGAAGGGAAAAGCTGAGAAGGTCGTGGGTTCGACTCATAATGCCAAAAGATTTGTGTTTTATTTATAATTTCTTTTAAAATAAAAGTAAATTACATTTCCCTTTATTTGTAACTCCCACCCGAGTAGAAATTTTTTTATAAAAAAGTGGGGCCTTCTTTTTTTCAATTTTTTTAACGAAACCCTAAACGAACTTCATATTCTACCTCTAAAATTCATCATCCATTATACAAACTATAATATCCTGTATTTCCTTAAATACTCAAATTTCTATTAATTGATATCAATTGAGTTCCTATGTGCTCTAAAAGTTATCAGTTGGGATAAATATAGTAAATAGTGAATTCAGATTGACTTAATTAATATTAATTGGGATTGATCTTTTATTAATTGGGACATTTTGGTAACACTAATAATAATTACTCTAGTAGAACAAATATTAAAAGTGTGGTATCACTTAGGATATTTGTTACTACTATTTCATTCTTCCTATCCACACGTTTTTCCTCTCATTTTGTGGCCACATATCCTTCCTATCTTCTATTCTTCTACCAACCACCCTTGTGCCATGCTCATTTTCCAACTTATCAGTAAAAAGGAAAGATAGAAAGGGAGATAGAGAGAAAGAAGAAACTCGAGGGAAGAAGAAAGCAAGCCAGTGGAAAGAAGAAGGCGGAAAAAACTTAGAATCCATCATCATCACTTAATCACCATCTCATCTCATCATCCTCAACAACTTCTCATCATCCTCAACAACTTCTATTCTTCCATACCTAAGGTGGGTTCTAGGTAGAACTTTAGATTTTAGAAGTTAGGGTTGATAAACCATGGAATTGGTAGTAAGATAAATGATATTATGATGAGTTTCTCCATCAATCATGTGAACCTTCATTGATGATGCTTTTATGTATGTTCTTGTAGTTGTTAGATTCTTGTGATATAATGATGTGGTTGTTGTTTCAAAGTATTGTTGGTGTGTTTTTATGATTGTGTCAAGAGATTGGTTACTAGAAAGGAAACAATATTAAGAAGGTTGAAAACTATGTTGTTGTGCAGAAGAAACTGTGTTTTATGCAGGGACCAATTGATTGATTCTAGAGTCTTTTCCAGACCGATTGATAGAATGGAGTTTTTGAGTTATGGAAAGTGAAAAATGTTTGGGACCAATCGATTGGTCTTTAGTAACAATCGATTGTACTAACTTTATGTTTTGATGAAAATGAAAATTTTGGCAGGACCAATCGATTGACAGTGAGCTCCAATCGATTGCACAAATTACTAACTTCGAAAACTGGAAATTTTTCAGCTGCCAATCGATTGACACTCAGGATCAATCGATTGATCCTCTGCATTCTTTGAAAAACAAAAATGTGAGATAAACCAATCGATTGGGCTGCCCCAACCAATCGATTATCCCTTGCCTAAAACTTCAAATTTCACTTCTTTAATATTTCTAAATGCATTTCATCAATTATTAATCACTTGTTATGATATACTTGTATTGAATCAATGCTGAATATGGGAATTGAATGTTGAATCTAGTGAGTTAACCTAGTGATCATTCTTAGGCCATAAGTTAGACTTATAACTTAGATTGATGAATCTAGTTATGTCTTATGGATTTGATCATGTATTTATAATGTTTTACACTTGATGGTGTACATCCCTAATTGAGATGCTTAGATGAGTAAGAAATAGGATGTGAATCCAATGATTCGTGCTCAATTGGGTTTGAGCCCCAACCATGGCGAGCATGGGGGAATAGGTGGACACCAAAGTGGGTTAGAGGCCTATACGGTGAAAGATACCCTAAGTGGGTTACACTCCCATACGGGACACCAAAGTGGATTGAGTTTGGAACTCATAGAGAATCCAATATCCACCACAAAAGTCGAATCATATGAGCATGCATGAACTAAGCTTTCCCTATACATAGGTCCGCCCAGGGATTTATGTTTCGTGAATCTGAATAGTAACTTATTTTTTAGTTGTGAGAACTCGTGAGCATGTTGCCATACATTGCGAGAATTTTCCTCATCACCTAAGTCATCTTTCCCTTGTTGACTTAAAATGGATATTGATTATAAAATCCTGTAGAGCCGAGTGGACCCATAAGATAGAGAACCCACTGGGATTATTATCTCACCCCATGTTGTTGATTATTTTTCAGGTAGTTCTGATCAGGCGAAGGGTAAGGACAAGATAGAGTGATGTCTTTCTTACCTGATCTTTTGTATGGCTTCTCCATTGTATATATATTTTTGACATCATTCTACAATGATCTAATTCCTAGTTTTATTTTAGGCACCTTTGTGTATATTTAGTGCCAAGTAGTATTTTCTTTTGGGTAAGTAATATGTACATTGTCGCCACTAGGCGCTTATGTATTTCAGTACCAATATTATACTATATATAATATGTATTCTATACATATATTATATGTGGGTGTTACACAAACTATATTTCTCCACTAAGCCAAACTCGATAATATTATTTATTTCATAAACGAAACTCGAAAATGTCATTTCTCCCATTCACGGATTTCAGATCTCCATTATATCTTTTCCAACTATAACGAGGGAATGCACGCCTAAATTCAACTTAGAAATGTTAGTTATTTTTGTTCTTATGTGAGGTAAAATGTGTAATGTTGTTGTTGTTGCATTGTTGTTGTTTAGATTTAAGGTTAAACAGTTCTATTTATTTTGTTCTTGTTGTTGTTGTTTGTTGTTGTTGTTATTGTTGTTATTGTTGTTGTTGTTGTTGTTTTTGTTGTTGTTGTTGTTGAGGTTTAATGTTTAATAGTTTTATTGATTTTATTGATTTTTGTTGTTGTTGTTCTTAAGATGATTCATTATATTTAGTGATGATAAACCAACAATAGTATTTGGTATTGATATCACACGTCCTCAGTCGATAGAAGACTCAAGTTCTTCGATAGATGTAGTAAGTTTTTTATTTTTAAATAGTTTATATGAAACTTATTTTTGAATTCATATTTAAATAACACCTTTTCGGGTTCATTGTGAAGAATTTGTGTAGTAAAATGATACGATATTATGTTAGATTTAAGTATTTCTCATGTTTATTATGGATTTCTATAAGTTAGATCTTCTGTCACTCTAATGTGCTTTATACATGTTGGGTTGAACGAAACGAAAGTTGTTAAGGTAGTCAACACTTAATTAGGGATATTTATTTGAAAGCATAAGTATTTGTTTTTTTTCATTAATTTATCTATTTTATAAAAGCATAACTATTTTGTTACAAAAAAAATTGTATTATCTAGTGAAGTTATTACAACTTAAAAAGAAAATGGAGAATGATAAGAAATTAAAAAGGAAACAACATATAGTGTTGCTTCCTTTTTAATTTTTAGCATTCTCCATTTTTTTGTTGCAATATCTTCTCTAGATGATGCGATTTCATCTTTGTTTAACAAATAATTATATTTAAAGGAAATACATATCTTAATAAAAAAAACAAATGGTTATGTTTCATATTAAATTACGTTCAACCCAAAATAGATAGAACACATAAATGATAGAAGATAGATTAGGTTTTTTCTTGGTTAAAAGTGCTAACCTGGGAAAGGGGACCCCTAAGACCTATCCCCTCAGTTAAAAAATCTAAACCGAGAGGATAAGTGGGGCACTACATTTCACCTTGATTGGAACTCTCAATGGAGAGAAAAAGTCAAACACGTTATTTTAAAAATGTTATTGTTGGAAATCAAACCAATATGACCAAAGTCACTTTTTCATTTTGGTTGGCAGTTGTCCGGGAGAAAAAAGTAGTGTACATTTCATAACACCCTATGTTACATCATCCACCAAAAACCCTATTTCAATTGAAGTAAAAACTCATTTTTATATTAGGGCAAAAGGTTAATATGCTTTTTTTTGTATAAATAGGTATAATAATGTATTCATTCACAATAACTTATTTAAATAAAGTAAAAGAATCTAGAGGATTTTTATTTTACTATTTATTATTCTTTTCTAAATAATAAATTGGATAATGTAACAACACTAGCATAATACAATAATTTGAGTGGATCAAATTTCTTTGAAGGTTCATAGAAAATAGGTTGAAGTTTTAGAAAATTATAAGTCCCAACATTATAGTTGTAAATACATGGAATTATTTTTGAACTTTATTCCTATAATTAAAAACAGTCACATGCATCTTGGATACACCTTGGAACTCTAGGTGACAAGCAAGTAGGCATTTGTATACGACAATCTTTATTAGATCGGCATTTGGTAACTCCTGTGATGTAAAAAAAAATTGATAATAATAAATACAACATTATATATAAAATTAAGAATACATTTTAAAAATAAATTGCAAAATTAAACTTACCATCGGTTACAACAACGAATATGGAAACAAAAACAATTATGAGATAAACAAATTTAACAATATCTACCGTATGTTCTCTCATTTGCATTTTAAAGTAAACATTTGTATAATAATTTTATAGTGTGAAAAATTACACTCTTTAAAATATAATTAATGATTAATGTCTCTTGATGGTTGTTAGAATTCATTCTCATATTTTAATAATATTACTTTTTGTTTCTTTGTTATAATTTAATCTCTACATTTTAATATACACACCAAATTCACTCCTATAAAAATATAATTTTATCACAGTTGAGAGAAGGATTTTATCAGAGTTAGTTGGTTATGCCCTCTTTACCACCACGGACTTAAAGTCATGGTAAAAACACAATACCGTGTAACATATCTTCACGGTTGGAGAAAATAATTGTAATAAAAGGTGGATGGTCTTGAGTTCGATATCCAGTGCCAACGAGTTAGTGCATCATATTTCACCATGGTTATTGCTTCCAAGCGTGGTGATATATTCACTTGAGTTTAGTATAATTTACGTGGAATGCTTATTTTATCAACTTCTCACTAAACATATAACATTTAACTGTGATTTATAAATTAATTATATGACAAATTAAGTATATTAGAAGAACAAGTTACAGTAATCAATATTTTTTTAGATTTGTGCAATTCATTATCCGTATCTCACTCTTTAACAGTTAGAATTTGTTTAATACTCCTCATTCTTCAACTAACAGTTAGAATTTGGCTAAAGAACTAGAAGTATTGAACTAAATTAAAATCGACAATGAGTGAGGTACAGATAATGATTTGGAAAAATTTCGAAAAACATTGATCAACGAAAATTATTTCATAATATTACTTAATTTCATATTATTATTTTCTAATTCAATTTGAAAGGTTATATATTCAGTGACATGTTGATAAAACACTCAAACCACATACGATATCATAAACTCATCTTTTATGACATATTGGTTTAATGAAATGAAAGTTGCAATTTACAATGAATAACATTAACAATAGCATACCTCAACAAACACATCAGAAATAACACAAACATATATCAACAACTTACCTTAACAAAACAACAACATACCTCGATAAAAACATCAAAATTCATCAACAAAAATGTCTACAATAGCAAAATAACTTGCCTTAATAAGGCAACAACATACCTCAACAAAAACACCAACATACTTAAACAAAAACATCCACAATAATCCAAACAACAACATTTATCAACAAAAACAAAAACTTACAATAAGAAAACAACACACCTCAATAAAAACTTCAACATACCTCAACAAAAACATCTACAATAATAAAAACAATAACTTACCTTAATAAAACAGTAACATACCTCAACAAAAACATCAATACAACTTATCAAAACATCTACAATAACACAAACAACAATATTTATCAACAAAAAATAATAAATTACCTTAACAAAACAACAACATACATCAACAAAAACATCAACATACCTAAACAAAAACGCCTCCAATAATACAAACAATAACATTTATCAACAAAAATAATGACTTTCCTTAACAATACAACAACATGCCTCAACAAAAATATTCACATACCTCAACAAAAATATTCACATACCTCAACAAAAATATCTACAATAACACAAATAACAATATACGATCTATATATAAATAACAACATACCTAAAAAAATTACATAACTCAACAAAAACATTAAAAGTAACACAAACACCAACATACAACCTCAATTAAAACAACAAAATAAATAAACAAAACTTAACAACATACTACCTATAAGGGTTTGCCATCTCAACAAGATAAACAAAAAACCATAAAGAACAAATGTTTTGACACAGCAATAACATAACTCATAATATGAATGGTGGAAATGTCTCACATATATGAAATGAGAAGAGGAAGTCAAAAAAATGAGTTTCGTGTTTCTGTCTTGCATGTTTCGTGAAAGCTTTCCTTAATCCGTATGAGTTAGAAAATATATGTTAGAGTTTTATGAAGAAATGATGTACAAATGTTAATATAGATTGAGATAAGGCGTGAGAGATATATATATGTAATACTTTTCACCATGATTGATAGTACCAACCATGAGTA
Organism: Lathyrus oleraceus; assembly: GCF_024323335.1. Lineage (NCBI taxonomy): Eukaryota > Viridiplantae > Streptophyta > Magnoliopsida > Fabales > Fabaceae > Lathyrus > Lathyrus oleraceus. The sequence goes on along the minus strand of NC_066579.1, from coordinate 14,244,811 downwards.
AATTTCTATATTTGTTAGAATGGTTGTTACTATAGACTGTGGTAAACGGTAGTATAATTTTAATATAAATATAAAAATTAGAGCGACAAACTGTTTTTGTAATAAAAAAATGTAAAATTATTGGTGCTGGAATTCGAAATGATAATTACTTAACCTAATACAACGGTTGTTATTTTGCACCTGGTGAAATTTTTATAATAATTAAAAAATAAGTAAAAGCATTTAAAAATGAATTATTACTTCAGTGGAATAAATGAACAAGATAAAAAAATGTTATATTTTATAATAGTTATTGTTTGTTTTATGTTAAAATGACATAATTTTAGTCTCTCTCACAATTTTAGATTCAATTTCTGTGACATATTTTAAATGACATGAAATATTATATATTATATGGTGATCTAAAATTATTAAGTTGGATTAATTAGAACATTTTGAGTTTTTTTGGAATTTAATTGGTATTAATTATTATGCACTTTCATATCACATGCAACATTTTTTTAAAATAACATATCACTATTTTTTTACCTAAATATATGAAGGAAAGGACAAAACGGGTGATTTTAATATTCGGCAACCAAATTCTTAAGGAGTAAAAAATGGGCTAAAACTATAATGAGTCTTTATCTTTTCATGATAGATAGGGGAAAATCCAAATACATAAATTATATGGTTGATTGATGAAAAAATTATTTGTAGAAGCACTCTTGTAAACATAATCAATCTTATTAACAGTTGTTAATTTTGTTGATAGACTATGTTTAGTCAAAATTATCACGAAGTCATTGATAGTTAGTGTTTGAGTTGTATTTCCTTGAAAGACTAAGGTATAGTTAGAATTTCTCAAGAAGTCTTAGATTGTGTGTCTTTGAGTTGTATAATCAGTTTGATTATTAGATTAAGTCCTTTTTTAGAAGGAAAAATCACTCAGGTGTTAGACTAAAAGTAACTTCGTTAACACCAAACCAGGATAAAAGTACTTGTGTTTTTATCTTTATTATTTTCTTTGATCTTTGAGATTGTGGGTTACCAAAGTTTTTAAAATTAAAAACCAAATTCAAACCCCTAATTTTATGTAGTTTAATGATGTAATCTGTTAACCAATGGATAATTAAGTGTGGTCTTTAGACAACATGCCAAGATAAAACTTTACCAAATACCCTCTTACAATCTCTTTTTGATAATTATGCTAGATGATATTTTGATAGGTTCATATTGATTTCAAATTATCACATCACATAATTTGTTTTTACTCATTCATTTAGAGTACAATGTTCCAAGGCATTTTTCAATTGGTTTCTATTCATGAAACAAACATTGGAGAATAAAATTATTATCTTACATTTTATTATCATCAAAACTCAATTTATCATCAAAACTCAATTGATAAATCAATGTTCTTGAAATCACATTGATTCAACATTGTCCCGCTTATATATGATGACAAAAATAAGCATTTTGAACAACTTTTTAATTTTTAAATATATAAAACAACAAATGCAAACAAGTTACATAGTTACTCCTAATACTATGTCAAAACATATATGAGAAGTAGTATTTTCCAATATACAGTTGAATTTTTTCAGAGAACACAAGAGTAAATTATTTCCCTTTTAAACCAAGTGTTTTTCTCCCTTTTTATCATCATACAAAAAAGAGGTAATAGTATTTGAAAAGGTGTTGATAATTTAAATGAGTATAGTACAATAATAGATCGACACTAACAACAAAATAAAATAAATAGACTTACAAAATCGGAGATTAAAACAAATAAATAAAAAACATATGAATAAAGAAAGAACTATCTCAACGTTTGGGTAGTATTTCTTAAAGGAAGACTAGGTTTGTTGCAGAGATTTTTTGTATAGGTTTGTTAGACAACTTACTTAATATTAAGTAATTTGGGAAATAAAGCTATAATTAATTTGAACAACTAAAGGAAATATTAGGCATCTTAATAAAACTTAAAGATTCAATGATTTTATCTTGTTGTTGTTAAGAAAATATATTGCTTCCCTCATAAGAGTGAAAGTATAGAACATATTTATTTCCTCAGTTGTGTCATTTGAAGAGCAACTATCGGTATTTGAATCTCAAATTGACTTTTCTACCTTTGATACCAATATCTTTTTGGATCCTTTGATGTTAGTGAAATACACATTATGAGCATACATCTTTTTATTTTTACATTCAAAATGTTTTTTATAAAAATATGAAGGAGGATGTCTTTCTTTACTTTCATGACTCTTTTTTATAAAACAGAACATATAAGGCTTTATGAGATTAGAACGAGTTTTGAAGTAGATTATATTGTCTCTTTCTAAGACTTTCTATTTCTTCCAACAGGTTTTTCTTTCTTAATTCAAGGGAAGAGATAGTGTCTCTGGAGGTAGAGGTAATTTGTTCTAATTTACTCGTTTCTTTTGTTAGCTTATTAAAAGTGACCCTTGATAGGAAAAATGATAGGTTGCCTTATATTATTGATGATTTGCCATGAAATAGAGGTTTTCTTATTCTTTATCTAAATATTTTATGTTATCGTTATCTCAGGATATGTATGCTCTCTTCTTGGTTTTCTTGAATTTTCTTTGATTTTGTTTCTTCTCAGGTTTTTAGGGCAGTTTGGTCTTATATGCCATTTCTGTCCGCATTGATGACATGTAGGAATGGATGATGAACTTTCTTCACTTTGCTCATGGAGTCTTTAACTTTGTTTTTCGTGCCTTAGGAACTCCTTGAGTTTTTGAAACATGAGCTTCACGAATTTATTAATCTCACTTTGTAGTTCTTCATCTTCTGATTCCATATCTTCAATGTTGGCAGCTTTAAGTGCAATACTTTTCCTTTTTTTCATGTTATCTTTTTCATCATCAACAATTCTTTTCAGTTTCATCTCATATTCTTGCAATTTACCAAAGAGAGTGTCTATGTCCACGGTTTCTGAATTCTTAGATTCACAAATCATAGTGAATTTAGGTTGCCAACTACGATGTATGCATATAAGAATATTTATAATGAATTCTTCATTTGAAAATGTTTTCCCCAAAATACTCATAGGACTCACGATATGGGTAAATCGTATTTACATCTATTTAATTGTCTCTTCAGGTTTCATTCTAAAGAGTTCATACTCATGGTTTAATGATCCCAAACTTTCCCTTATAACCTTACTAGTACCTTCATGGGTGATTTGGAAGATGTCCCATATTTCTTTTGTAGTTTCGCAGTGAGAAACTCGCAAAAACTCGTCACGACCGAGAGCGATAGTGATGACAACTTTCGATTTCACACTGTGTTACATATTTTCTTTATCATCTTTGGTCCAATCCTTTTTAGGTTTTGTTTTCTACAACACCATTAAATATGTGAGTAACAACAAATGGACCTTCACTTACAACCTTCCAAATACCATGATCCATCCATTTTTTGAAAAACTTCATTTTCTCTTACCACAAACTATACCCTTATCCTTTAAGGAATGAAGGCTTGTTTAATGAATAGATTGAAATCATTTTTCCTCATAAAACAATTAGACCTTAACAAGATTTAGGCTTTAATGCCACTTCTTGGACAAGTGACTTCAAGCACACAAGGCTCAACAAGCACCAAAGAGGCTGAACCACAAAGGCCCAATCGGTTAGCACGTTTTGAAAACCGATTAGAAGATCTTGGCATGCAAAATTTTAGATCAAATCCAAGCCAATCTTGTGCCTCAAGCAAACCAAATCTTAACATTAATGAAGATCTCACAAAGTCTTGAAGAATTTGAAAAACTAATTGATTAGTGATTTTAGCTAATTGATTAGCTCACTTAATAATGGAAGGTTTTGATTTGATCTTTAATCAGTACAATCTACATTAAAAGCTTGCTAATAATACATGGTCAAGTTCTCATATGGCGTGCTATAAATAGGTATGATCCATCATTCTCTTGAATTGCATATTTCACTCAAACATTAAGTGTGATATTATTCTTAAAAAATTATCATGAACCCTAAAAGGCTAAGCCTTTCCAATCTCTTCTCTGACTTATTAACCAACAAACAATAAGAAGATTTTTCTGATTCTTTGCCAACCGATCTTTTGTAAAAACTCACACTCTAGATCCAAAAGATTTCAAAGAATGCAAATTCTTCAAAATCATAGAAGAACCCAACCTATCCACCTTTCTATGTATGCCCTCGGGAAGTATATATCCATTATTGGTAAAAATGTTCTTTTCAAATCTTCATATCACTGATGGAATACTTAGAAGTGAACTGAAAAAGGCATATAATAACTTTCTCAGTGGAAGAATTTATAGAGATGTTAGGGTATTCCCCATTATGAAGGAACCATCATCATCCATATCCCATCAATTTATTGTTGAATTCATTCACCCTGAGAGTCATATGACTCACTACATGATTAATCACATGCTTTTTCCAAGGAAAATGAAAGCAATTTCAGCCTCATAACCGAACCTAGTGTGGAAACAATATGGTTAATAGAATATAAAGTCAAAATGAACTAGGTATAAGAAGTAATTAAATACATGATGGAGAATAAGAAAGAAGAAGTATGGCTTCAACAAGGGAACCTAGTCACAAAAATTTGGGAAGAAACAAGATATAACTTTGGAGTTGAAGAATTCAATGAAGAGACAAAAAAATTAAAAAATCTAGCTTATGATCAATGATGTTTGAGATCGTTAATTGAAGAATAACTAAAAAGTCCCCATCAAATGAGAAGAAAATAAAATCTAAGAGTCAAGAAGTACCCATATAATTAGACATCTTCGACAACTTCATTCCTTAGCCACCCACAATCAAAGACATACTCAAAGTCATAAGTGGAAAGATAGATGTAGTTAATGACAAGATCCACTTCATAGTCTGACACTTCATTCCATACTAGAATCAACTACCAAAGGAAATATTTTCCATGATGATATTGATGTATAATAATCTCTCCATTATTTTCAAATTTCTTGTTGTTGTTGTTGTTGTTTTTGCAAATTCAATTAAGCAAATTTAATTCTTGTACTTTCAAATTTCTGCGAATTTCCCCTATGTAATTTGAATTCTTAGTAATAACATGATTGATGTTTCCTTATTTATATGTTATTAATTTCCCATGTTTGCATATTTACTTTCTGTAATGCATCTTTACTCGCTGTTTTGATTTCAATAAAGGGGGACAAGTATACTCTAAGAGGGAGTAGAGTATACTCTCTGTTTAACTCAGGGGGGTTAATCACTCCAAACATATGTGTTACTTTATTTTTCCACCTCCCTTGAGAGATGTTGTGTCATCATCTAAAAAGGGGAGAATATGGAACCTTATTTAACATGCGATATGCTTTTAATACGGACAACAATTATTGTTGAACTTTTAATCATGACAACTAATTGATGATAACTCAAATGTATTCTAACAAAGTCAAACATAAGTTATTAAGTAAATAAAGATGCAAACTTAAGTATTATGGTTTGATGGGATTAACTATCCGGTGATGGCAACCAAATGGAATATAAGCTCAAGCCTCCTCTCAGATAAACTCAAGCAAGTGCCTAAAAATTAAAGCATGTGAAAAAGTCTTTAAGGGCAAGGAAGCTCGACCTTATCCTGGGAGAATATTGTGTAAAGAAAAAGGGCATTCTCATAAACGCATATGGCTAAAAACACACACACACACTAAAATTTATTTTCAAATTGATTTTTCTTAAGAAAATATTTTCTATAATGTCTTGAAATCATGTTAAATGAATAAAGAGCAGTCATAATTGCTATGGGAAAAGTTTTTCCTTATCTAATCAATTGGGGCACTTATCTAATCGATTAGATCCATTCAAAATCAAGCTCTAAGAGATTACGATATCATATTAATAAGGTATAACGGGTAGCCATCTTTTCTTCCCTTTTTGAAATTTGTAATTGATTACCGCTGGAGATTATATTGTTAAGAATTATGGTTCTAATCGATTAGATTCTATTAAAAGGAATTAAAATCAATTTCCTTTTTGATCCAATGTCTAGCCTATAAATAGATGTCCATTCCCTCATTTTGAGAATATATTGGTATTAAAATCTCGCAAGTTATTAGTTAGCCCATTTAAAACAAAGGTTTAAGATCTGTGAGCTCAACTCATCTTAAAAGTTTACAAATATTGTTTAGATGCTTGAAGACTAACCGCGCCAAGGTTCTTGTGGAAAGAATACTAATTGCTTCGATCTACCATTTGTGGAACAAGGACTAACCTCTTCAAATCATGTTTTGGAAGAAAAGAATTAAACTGCTAAATTCCGGAGTCTTGTTTTTTGGTTGGAAGACAACCATCTTACTTGTATAATGAGGTTCGTGAGGATTACCTACTAAAGCTCTTAAAGTTTACTAGATACTCTCAAAATCAATTATTGAGGGGAGGAGTGGGTCCTTTTTTTATGAAACCTTTATAGTTATCACTATTCTCTCTTTCCCTAAACTCTTTATTTTCTGCAATTTATTTTCGGTAGTTTAGTGTAAGATCACAATTTTGACCCTAAGACCCCTCATGTTATCTCATCATATGCATTAGCATTGGGATCACAACTTGGCATCCTCCTTACCCCTCATTCATTGGGTTTGCATTAGGAGAGATCACCAAGCACACTTGATTGTATCATACTTAATTTTCTATTATTTACTAACCAAAATACCAAAAATATGTCAATGTATAGTTTGTTGCTTTTGTAGGTAGTGTGTGTGCTCACTTATGCTCTATCAAGCTTATATCTAGGATTTGAGACCCTCAATGGAAGGAGCTCAATCAAGAAATGGTTCACATTGGCTCTAAGTATAATATATGGATCCCCATGTTATTCACATGTTATTTTGATCAAGAAAACATCAAGAGTTTGGAGTTGGTTTACCTTGGAAACCCTAATTCATCTGGGTATCTTGTGTGACTTCCTCAAGAAGTTTCTTCAACAATTGATCAAATATTTTAGGGGATACTTCACATTACACCATCTTATGCATGTATGATCCTCCATGAGTCCCAAAAGTCAAGAGAACGTCAAGCTAGCAAGATGGTTCATGGTGGTTGACCAGAGAAAGTCAACTGGTCAAAATTGGGGTTCCCTAGACCCTATCTCCTACAATAATTTTCATATGAAAATCATTTGTAGAGAAAAGTTACTCAAAATGACATTCCAAACAACTTTTATGTTGAAGTCAAGATCTAGTTTTTCTTGGAAAGTCATTTTTTATGGTGAAATATTATAGGTCATTTTGTCTGAACCCTAGTTTGGAGGTCAACTTCCCAAGAACATAACTTGCTCAATTCTTATGATATGAAGGCCATTAAAATTCCATGATCAAATTCAAGATTTATAATTCAACTTTTATGTTTGGAGGAAGTTCAAATCAAACTTTCAAATGCATGTGCCAAGTGGAAACATTATAGGTCATTTTGGGCCAATACCATTGAACAAGTGATTTTCCTCAACTTCTAAAATGCATACCTCCTTCATGCCAAATCCAAATGAGGTAAAATTTGTGACCATATTGAAGAGGTTTGAAAGAGAGACAACTTTGGTGAAGGAACATTTCTCATTTGAAGTCCATAGAAAAAGTTATTCAAGGTGGAAGAAGTGAACATTTGAATTGAGACTTAGAAAATTTTCAAATATGTTTGATTTCTCAAACTTCCACCTGAAAATTCATCATGATCCAAGATTCAAATGAAAAAGTGTTCAACGTGAAAATTGTGTCCCTTGATCTCACCGTTCCAAAAAGTCCAATATCATCTCATTTGGATCAAAATTGAGGGACTAGCGCATGGCTTCATTATGGGAAGTGTTTTGGAAAAATTTGAATTCAAATGATCAAAATCGTTTGCATGCTTCCACATGATGGATTCAGTACACTTTGCACACGAATTAGAAGTGGGTTGCATCATTCCTAAGGCCCAAATCATTTCCCATGCACTCATGCAAATAAGTTTCTAAAATTGGCCAAATTTCAAGTGGTGCAAATATCAAGTGCATTGCCTATTTAAACAAGCTCAAGGCTTCAGAATCAGAATCAACACCTTGCCAAAGCTTTGCTAGACGTATTTAAACCCCCACTGCCATAGAACTTTTAAAGATTTCTCTTGAAATTGAGCTTGAAATTCATCTTCTATTTGGAAGTTCAAACTCCAAAAATTCACTTCCCTTTTCATCTCAACTGACTTCTGCAAGCAAGAGGAAGAGAAAGCAATCAAATCCAGATCAAGATCAAGTGGAATTGGATCAACTCGAAGGTGATATTTCATAAAATTTATCTCTTTGATTCTCTCTCAATTATTCTCCATTATTTGTGATTTTTGGTTGTCTGAAGTCCTATCAATATAGGCTTTAAGGTCAAATCAAAGCAACTCAGTTCATGATCCTCAAAATTCAAATCCCTATATCTTTTTATATACTTGGAATTGGACAAAATTAAGGCCAGATTTGAGCTCCTAAGCATTTTTTCTTTAAATCCATGTCTTGCTTTTTCATTTTAGTGATGGTTGATGGTGGACCAGTCTGGTGAGATCCACCGAAGAAAAAGACCGGAGCCCTAGCTCCGGTGATGTGTTGTCATGCATCTCACACTACGCCAAATAAGGGAAAAGAGGGCGCTCATTTTGGCCTATAACAGCGCTTTTAAGCGTCCTCTATAGTGGCGCTGACATAGGTAAAGACGCTTTGTTTTCCTGGAGAAAGCGCTATCTAAAGTGGCCCTTTAAGGGTCACATTATAGTGAGCTTTCAGAAAAAAGCGCCCTCTGGAGTGGTCCATAAAGGGCCACCTTAGAGGGCGCTTTCTGGACAAAGCGCCATCTAAAGTTGTCAACGTAAAGTGTTTAGAGGGCGCTTCCTACAGAAAACGCCCTCTAAAGTGTTAGTTATTTTAAAAAAAATTGTTTGAAAAACAGTGGGTATTTAATTGGGAACCTGTTCGCATGCTGCAAAAGTGTAAAATTCATATTGATTTCATCCTTTAATCCAATGTTATACACCATTAATCCATTGATATATACAACATGAATCCATTTATATACAACATTAATCCTCCATATATACAACATTAATATATTGATATTCATGCATGTACAACAACATTCCATACATATATGTACAACAACTACAACCTATATGATTCTATGATCAATAATGAATTGACACAATTCATCCTTCATTTCATCCAAATGAGCTCTTGAGTAAGATTTGTATTCGTCAAAGTACTACAATTAAGAGAATAAAACATATTCATGATTTAGTAACAAATTAGATGAAATATCCGATAATATTAAAATAAACCCTAAGTTATTATTCCATACCATTTTTGGGATGTCTATACGATTCAACGCAATGATATCTCTCATAAATCTCAATACAAAATATCCGCAATCCATCGAATTGTTTTGCTGAGGACACTACACAGAAAAACAAACAAACAAACAATATATATATATATATATATATATATATATATATATATATATATATATATATATATATATATATATATATATATATATATATAGTTAATTTCTTACAAACACTATTATAAGCAAAAATAAGAAACTTAATATATACCTGAACTCTGACCCAGGTAATGTCCTTCCTATTACGATAATTCTTTTTCGATCTAAATTTTAGTATTGCCCTAACAAAATAAAAACGTATATTGAGATCAATCTGACAGACATAATTAAATATACAAATACACACGAATATTTAGGGGAATTTCACTTACGCGTCAACCGTCTTCTTCATACTCGGATATTTACTCCAATCACCCGGTAACGAATCGAGATAATACACCATTAGTCTCAAAAGATCCATAGCAACCAACACCTAGTGACCACTGTAAAATAAAACAAAAATTTAGATGCATGAAAATTTTCTACGTAAAAGATATACATAGATTAGAATGAAATTATTAGAAAGAAAATCTAACCCGTTGCCAGAATTAAACGGTAAAAAATACAAACTGGGTGTAGTATTATCGCCGGCCACCATGAATCTATCGATTAGTTCATTCATTACGGATGTTGGATTTTTCGTTATAAACGTTGTGTTGATACGGGAAGCAACAATAAAATTGAATCGGTTACACAATTCAGTTCCCCGCATCAATGTGTCATACATATACCTTAAATAGAAACATAATAAACATTAGACTACTCATTGAAATGTGTAAATAAAGTGTTCAACTAAGTAAATAATAGATTGATCGGAGAACCATATGTATGTATGAATGACAGCAATGCCCAATTCTTCGTGTTCAAAAAGTTGTTGCATGTCCTCCTTTGCAATTAATTCGGAATGAGCAATTCAGAAAACACCTTCATCCATATCTACACTACGGATGACGCCGTGCATAATATCTTACTCTTCCACCATATTGTGACAATGTATAAGCTCATAGCATTTGAATATACTCACAATTCTTTGTTGTAACCGTGCATATCCCGTACGCCCTTTTTTGTACGGATACGCGGGTTTTGATGCCCTTTTCCGATTTTTGTCGCTTACTTCCTGGATAAAAATGTTTAAGGCATATCAGAACCAAGTAACTTAACAATTGTATAATACCATAATTAATAGACATTACATGGAATTTTTTGTTTCTTCGTTTGGCGAAAAAGTTATCCCATTCTTCGGCTGAAATAATCTCCGCATACTTCATTGGCCGTTCTGCTTCCACAAATTTTCCTTCCTCATCCTTGAGAAATTTGTTGGACAAAAAGGATCGAAATCCTCGGAGTCTTTTTCCGGCCAATTGAATACAATATTTTTGCCGGTTTTCATCGATGTGAAAGGATCTCTAAAAAACATACACATGGAGTGTGTTATTATAAGTAATATTATAACAATATATGGTCAACAAATAGTCAACAAAAAAAACATATAACAATATATGGTAAGTACCTGTATCTCAGACCATATTTTTTCTTTGCCAACCTTCAATTCCGGACTTCTCCAATTATCACATGTAATCGGAATATGTTGTCGAACAAGGAAACCAATGTAACCTGCCAACATTGAACCGTTAGGCTCAATTAGTTGGTCTTCAGCACTCCAATGTAATTCGAATTTTTCACCCTTGTCTCTTGCACGAATGATTGACTTCATAACAGTCAATCCTCGTTTGATTTCATTTTCAACATTTTTACGTGATCCACTCGCGTCATGGGTATCGTCTTGGTTACTAGCCATTTTATCCGTAATATAGAAATGATTCAATAAGACCCAAGTAAGACAATGACCATATTCGTGAAGCTACACAAAAAACACATTCATATACCTTTCATTTCTCTCATGTTACAACAATCTAAACTCTCTCTTTTTTTCAACATTATTGAATACAAACTCACACACACCTACTGCATACAAAAGACCAATGCAAACTTATGGTGTTTGGAACATGAACAAACTTGCATCCATAATCATCAAACTTCCAAGCACAAGCTCAAACACACTCCAAATGACATCAGTTTTCAATCAGAAATAAAAAACCTTACATAACCATACAACATACAACATTCAGTGATCAAAACCATACACAAAAAAATAACAAAAAATGATTTTCAACAAGGTGCTCATGAACACCATATAGTGCTCGTTTTCCCTAAACAACATTAATCAACATAATGCACAAAATGTAAAACTCAGTTTAGAAAATGCCCTAATCAAACACCTGAAAATACAAACTATTGAGAGAAATACCTTAAAGGTGACGGTAACGATGGAGAAGAAAGTGAACAGCGACGGTGGACGCAGATAACTCAGTGAACGTGAACGCAGCAGCAGAAAAAGGCGACGGCGACGACGACGGTGAGGGAGGGAGAACGAACGGAGGACGAGAGTAATCGCAGTAGAGAGTAATCGCAGTAGAGAGAAAATGAAATAGCATATAGCGAGGGAAAATAAAGAGACATGCAGTGTATGTTATGTAAAAAAAGCGCCCTCTAAAGGGGGCCTAAGAGGGCGCTTCTAAAAGCGCTCTCTAAGGCTTTCCAAAAGCGCCTTATAAACTGGAAATGTACATGGACTTAGAGAGCGTTTTTTTAAAAGCGCCCTCTAAGGGTACCCTTAGAGGGCGCTTTCATAAACGCGCCCTCTATTGGTGTCCCTCCATTTCCTCATTATTTTTTCGCTTCACTTTAGAGGGCGCTTTGTTACAAAAGTGCCCTCTAAAGTGCGCTATCTATTCCAGTTGTTCGCTCCTTATTTTCTCTCTTCACTTTAGAGTGCACTTTTGTAATAAAGCGCCCTCTAAGGTGCGTTGTCTATTCCAGTTTTTGGCGTAGTATCAGCCATAAGATATCATGTGTTGCTTCTAATCACCATGCGTGTACACGCATTTACTTGGGAACATATGGAATGAGGGAGATCAGATGGCTCTCCTTTTTTTGAATTTCTGGATATTTCATTTAATTGCTGATTTTTAATTAATTCATATTAATTTCATCTTTAATCCAAAAAATATGGGACTTTCACCCAAAAAAATCAAAAAAAATTCTCTTTCATTTTCTGAATTAAAATTATTTTTTGGATTAATTTTGATATTTTTATGATTTAATTGTTTTTGTGCATATTTTTAATTGTTTAAAAACACTTCTGACTTTTCAAAAATTATGAATTTTTTTGTCCAAGGTCCTTTGATCTTGTTTGACCTATGATAAATCTCTTGGCCATTTATTTGGTGTTTTGAAGAGGTTTTAGGTTTTTGATCAAACATAATTTAATTTAAATGCATTTTAGTTTGATTTTTATTTGATTAATTGTGTAGAAATTATGTTAGCCCTTTTTATTGACTTGTGAAGTTTGACTATGTGTTTGGGCCTTGGTCATGGTTGATTTGACTTTTGTTGGATTAAAATCATTGGATTTAGGGGATTGATGAAATGTACATTTCATCTCCCAAAATGAATGAATGATTTTAATTTGATGAAATTCCACCCATGACCAATTTGTGTTTGTCTCATTTCCCCTCCCTCTTCATCTTCAATCCCATTCTATCATACTCCTTCCACTTACCAATGACATCTCAATATCCTAAGACTAATTGGTTCATCAGTTACTTCTTGTTAGATGAACCAATACAAGTATGGATGAGATTAGGTTCATCCTTTGATTATTTTATTTTTGTGTGTGGTATGTTTTAGGAGTATGGTTCATTATGCCATATCTCTAACATGCATTAACACCAAAATTTCTATTGCCCGGCCTCAAATAATTGTGACTTCTACATAAGTCCAATTACGATTGCTTAACATAACAATAATTTTTGACCCAAAAGCAAAGCATTCTAGTAAGTGAGATTGTAAGTCTCCCCCCTTTCATGGTATTGTGTGGAAACTTGGAATTTTTTCCTCTCTTTGGAAGATGTCTTGGTTCAAGGATCTATGCTTGTGAATAGAGGGTTGAGTGTTCTCCAAAGAATGACTTAATCAATTGAAAATTAAAACCTCACTAACATATAACCAACTAACAATTTGACTAACTTTTATTATTATTTCTCTAAGTTTCAAGTCATTTGCTTTATGTACTTTAAATTAGAGTCATTTATCATTTTATATGCCATTTTACATATCATTTAACTTGTTTATGTTTATGCCATTTTCATTTTGCTCACTTGAGCCATATATTGCAATTGTATATATTTGTTTGTGTATCTTGTTTGTTTTTGTGGTCTTAGGACCTTGAAATACCTAATAAACAAAAAAAACCTAAAAAATGTTTGTGTAGACTGTTGGATTTGATCTAAGCTTTGGACTTAGAATTAGGTAACATTCCCTATGCAAAAAGACTTGGCCAATGCCAACATTTCTGAGACCAAGTTATTATGATTTAAGCTTCCATTTGTTGCAAGTATTGGGGATCCACTTGAGTTCATCTGCTACATGGTCTTGATGCAAATGTTACTTTGAACCTGTGTCTAATTCCTTATTTTGAGCCATTCAAGGAGTATGCCATCTGATACATGGGAAGATTAAGAAGAAGATTGTGAAGTTGCTTCCTTGGATGTGGCTATCTTTATTTGATGCCTTGCTCTTAATTTTTCTACTTGCTTATTGATATTGCTTGATTTAAAGTCCAAAGGAAAAGTGGGTTTCTATATGACATTCTTGTCTATTGGATTGTGTAGCGGGGTATTCGTTACCTTTAGATTTATGGACTAAATCAAAAGTAAACCATACAAGTCGAGTCGCCATCGCACTTCATTTCATCCAAAGGAAAGGTTAGAAAGCGAACAAAAACCGAGAAGTTTTATCGAATCAAAAACTAATAAAAATGTCGGAGATCTGGGTAAGGGGGTTGGTTATGCAATGGGAAGGTTTTAAGCACCCAAAACATCCTAGGTACTCCTAGGGAGCCCTTTTCACACTTGTTGTAAGGTAGGTTGGTATTTTGTGAAAATTTGTTTGTGCAAACATGATTGGAGAGATGAGAGAATAATGTACAAATTATTTACAATTTTGTGTTTGAATGGATAAACCCACTGCCTACGTACCATCTTAAAAAAGATTAGGATCAAAACCTCGTAGTTCAGGGTAAAAATCTCAAAATAAGTTGGTAAAATGATTGGTCCAAAAGCCTTAAGGTCTTTTGTTATCCAAGGGAGAAAACTCAACCTAAAACCATAAGTCCACCATGTGAGGATAGCTTCAACATGCTAGTGAGGGGTTAACCCTATAATAAGCATGGAAGACTCATTGTTCATCACTAAGGATATAGGTGAGTATTATATATACCTCAAGGATAACTCAAACCTAATAGCTAAAGGTTATGAAAAGTTTTGATAAGAAAGTGGCCATTGAAACCACAAAACATTTGAATGAGTTATATTTACCAATGAAAAGTATTTACAAAATATGGTCAAAGTTGACTTAAAGATTCAATTTAAAATAAGTGTTATGAAAATAAAGTTTGAAAATCAAATGCATAATGCTTAGGTTTCTAATGTTTGAAGACAAGTTTGCACAAAAGTTTTGGCTTGGGTTAGAGTGGAGGGAAGAAGAAGAATGGCTAAGTCCTAAAATACAAGAGATGAAGGAGAAGAAATAAGACCACAAATGGAGTTCCCTTCTTGAGATCATATTGATGATCCAAGTAGCTCCAATCCTTTGGAACAAGCAAGCAAATAAGTGTATACTCAAGCAATCAATCAATCCAGCAAAGCTCTTAGGAATCTTCCAATGGATCTTGTATCTCTCACTTTAGATGCACATGACAATGGTTCTTCACTTTGGCTCAAATAGGAATCCCTAGCACAAGAACACACACATCAAAAAGTTCTATAATGTCAAACAAGGAATGGACAAAGATGAGCTTAGAGATTTGGTCCTTCTAATCCATCTTCAACATTAAAGCCTTTTATACTCCATTTTTGCATATGGAATGTCCTAGAATCTAAGTCCTTTTGTCCATTTTGCATTTGGCTCACAACAATCAAAACAAAACACAAGCACAAAAATATATACACAATTATGTGCTCAAGTGAGCAAAAGGCAAATTGCATTAACATAAATATGTGCTCAAATGAGCAAATGGCAAAAGCAAATGAATAATATGTACAAGAATAGTAAATTGCATAAATGTAAAGTGCAAGAATTAAATGTTAATAGTCAATGGTTAGTGTTAGTGTGCCATAAGGCAAATTTAGTGCTATGTTAAACAATCGTAAGTGGACTAATGTAGTAGTCACACCTATTTGAGGCCGGTCAATAAAATATAGGCAATAACACACGTTAGAGATCTTGATTAGTGAATCAAGCTCCTACAACTTGCCATGCCAAAAGAAGATGAGAAATGATCTTGTATTGATTTAGGTTCTTTGTTTGATTAGGAAGCAACCTATCCTTAATGCAAAGCCATTCACTTGATCTATGATCAAGATGAATTAGATTTGAATCAAGGAAGGTTAAACTTCCCATACATCAAGGCTAACCGCCAATCAACCCATTGATCAAAAAAAGAAAAATAATAAGAAGAAGAAGATGAATAAGAAAGTGCATTAATGGAAATCCAAATGAAGTAATCAACATACATTGATCAAAGATAGATGGAATCAAGGTCAAACATTAGTAAACAGAAGCAAAATGAAGATTAGAAGTCAATAAACAAATAAAATATTTTTAGTATTTTTCAAAATTAAAATAATACTTGAATTAAAATAAACAAATAAAGGTCAAACTTCAAATCCATTTCAAATCAACTCTGAAAAGTCCAAATGGATCATCCTAAGTTCAACAAGGTCAAACAAAGTTTGACAAAAAATTTCAGCATTTTTAGAAACCAGAAACTATTTTTAATCAATTAAAAATGCATAAAAATAACCTAATTGAATTAAAATCTCAAATAAATCTCAAATTAATTAATAAATTGATGAGAATATTTTTCATAGATCCATCGTCATTCAAAGAGGTTAGGAAAATATTTTTGTATTTTTTGGATATTGAAAACTATTTAAAATGAATTAAAAGTAACCAGAAAAGAGAAAAATCATAAAAAATATCAAATGATTAAATAAAAAATATTAAAAACTATTTTTAGAAACTAGAAATTAAAATAGAAATAATGCAATTGGTCTCACATTTTTTGGACCAATGATGAGTGAGATATGATTTTTTTGAAATGAAATGGAATAAAAGAAATAAAATGGAAATTAAAATCAGAAAATAAAAATAAGAAAAAACGTGAGGCGTTGGATCAGGAGCTCATTAATTGAGCTGGCACATCACATGGATCATATGCGCGCGTCCAACATACACTCAAGTCAATGTGAAACACGCTGCCATTAAATAAGTCATAACAATGGAGGATCCAGATTAGATCTGGAAATGAGATCACATGACCAGGATTTGATCTGGAGTTGGGACGGTGGGGTACACCACCATCTTCTCTGGTAAGACCCCCGGTTCCTGTGAGAGTTGCAGACATGGCAACCTCAACCAAATTCCACGATCTACACATCAATGGAAAGCTGAGGTGATGTGCATCACCCCTGTGCCAACTATTTCCACTCTAGACTTCCATGGAGAGAGAAATCAGAGGTTGAAATTTATGGTGTTCAAGTGAAACTTAATGGATTTTCAAAATTCAAAGCATCAATCAATTGCCTCTGATGAGAGGACTTCAACCAACCCAATAAATGCAAGAAAACAACAATAATCAAGGAGTTTCGAAGAAAGTAAGTTTGGATATCCATCTCTGAAATGGTGATCTTGAGAGCACAATTCTCCTTTGCTAATGCTTGCAGTGTAGTCTAGTGATGAAGATGAGCAAGGTTTAGGAACTATAGATCTAGAAATCAACCAATGTAGTTGAAATTTAGATCTGAATTTTTGAAAGGAAGGAGAGAGTTCCTTTAAGTGAGGCTATGGAGGGATCCTTGCAGCATAACAGGCGCCTTCAGGTTGTGTAATTGTGAAGCTTTATGCACTTATTTATAGCAATTGGCCAAGGCATGCATGACCAAAGCATGTGCATTGATGAAGAGGGCATTCATGCATGGGCATGTACAGGCGCATGGAGGGCCCAATTCTGATTGGAAATGAATGCTTAACATCAACAAATGTGTTTTGGACGTGCAGATGTGGTGTATTTGGTTCATGCATAAAGTTTGAATCAAGTTTCTAAACATGTACCAATACTTTCTCCTCTTCGAAAATGGTATCTCCAAAAATAAAACATAGCCTTATGGATAGTGGTTGGAAAGCTCTTGACATGAGGATTAATTGTTATGTTGAACAAAACATCATTTTGAATTGGGAAATTGGTGAAAATTGATCATGAAGTGCAAGGTGCAAAACATGTGTATGTGAAAATTTCCAAAATGGGCCAAATTCAAGCCCTTATGTTTCAATGATACAAGCTCCAAATGACAAAACCTTCAACATCAAAGTTGTAGATCTTTTCAATGCCTTTGGTCCAAGTGACCTATAATGTTTTGCATTCTCACATGTATTTATTTTAGGATTATGAAAATTTGTCCAACATAACAAATTAAGTAGACATCTTAAAATTTCCAATGCATTTGATCCCACCTAAAAATCATGAAACATGAATGAGTTATGCTCTTGGGAAATTGACCCAAAATTAGGGTTTCAGTCAAAATGACCTATAATGTTTTGAAATGGATGATGACCTTCCAAGCTTCAAATCAATTTTTGATGAACATGAAAGTTGTTCATATGGTTCTTAAGAACATGTTTTCCCTTGGGGTCATATCCATTTGACAAACACATTAAAAGTTAGGTCTCAGTGTACTTCAAAATAGTCAGATGAATTAACTGATCAACTTCTCAAGTTCATGCCTCAAATCTTGATGAATTAATGATTGAGGGAACTCAAATAATCTCAAATATGCATGAAATGATGAATGGAAGAACTTCCCTTGATTTAATTTGATCATGGGTTGAGGTTGCTTCATGAGCAAGGCACAGTTGATGGACAGATGAATTAGGGTTTCCTTGGGAAACAAGCCTCGAGCCCTCTGGTTTGCTTTGATCAAAATGATGAATTGAGATACTTGGGAGGCATATATGATGAATGAGAGCTTTGGGAACCATTGTCATGCTTGCTTTCAACTTCATCTGGTCATATCAATAAGCATAGGGTCTTCTGGGAGCCTCGGATCTTATGATTGCTCAAGCTACAAAACAAACAAAATTAGTGACATATTTTTGTGCTTTTGGTTAGTAAACAAAGTAAGAAGAGCAATAATATACAATTCAAGCATGCTTGGTGATCTCAAACCAACTCACAAGAGTTCCCACCCAAAGGTTAAGGAGCCAAGATGCTGTGATCCTTGAGGTAGGTGCAAAATGCAATGATATGATGCCATGAGGGATCTTAGGGTCAAAATTGGGGTCTTATAGATGCCCCTATTTAAGGTCATTCTATCCGGAGAAGTGAAGGTTAAAATCTTCGTCTCGACGAGGTAGAATGGGCTTAAATAATAACAAAGAGACGAATTTTGGTCCCTAAGAGACCTCATGATGCAAATGTATGTATGCAAAAAGGTAATACTCTGTGGGGGATATATGTCCACAAAGGAAAAAGAAATCAGGAGAGACTGAAAAAATCCATATGAGTATTACACTCAATGGGACATAGACTATGGGGAGTAAAGGGGATAAAAATGCGTGAGCAGGTCACGACTTAGAACTTGCTGAGGCACGAAGGGATTTCCATGAAAATAAATCAATGGAAAGACTCGAGCTAACTCAGAGATGCATGTATTGGGGAATATGCCAATACACCAAAAATATCCACAAAGCATACTTCGGATAAAAATCCGGACTTGGGTTGGGAAAATCCACCAAGGGACTCCGATGGGGAATATCCAAAGAGGGCTCAACTGAGGAAACAACAAGACGAGGTATTACCGGTTACAGGATGAGCATTCGATTCCATAAGGAAATACGAATGTTACTCGACTGGGAAAGAAAAAGACTTCGACTGAAGAGTGCATGAGATATATTATCTATTACCGTCAGAACATAGATAACATACTCGCATGGAAGATCATCCACAACCGGTTACTAGGTTAATAAAGGATAAATCGACCGAAAAGGAAGGACATCGGGATACCGGGTACTGGGTATAAAATGATGACCAATCAAAAGGAGAAACGATCATTACCAAACAAAGGGTAAATGAAAGATGACTCGCGGGGGATACATCGACAAAAGCAATGATCCAGGAGATATATCACCGGTTACTGGGAGATATACTCAAAATGAAGGAATGTCAGTACCGAATATTGGATAAAGATAACGAATAAAGAGGGGATTACATCTACCAATTACTGGGTAGAAAACCACAGAAGAGGGTAACTGTCATCGGTTAGGATGGATAAAATCAAGGTTAACTCTGCAAGGGGATAAAAATGGGGTTTACGACTACCGGTATGAGGGTAGAAAACCGCAGAAATAGGACTTACAACTACCGGTTACTGGGTAGAAGGCCAGAGACTCTGCTGGGGAAGAGATGGACAATTACTAGTTACTGAGCAATCGTTCATCTGAACTTCGGGGAAGTGTAGGTGAAATAACAAGGGTAGTCAGTCTAGGAACAAACTAGAGAGACACAAAATGAAACAAGACTCAACCCAATGAGGATATAACTCAGGGGAGAAATTCCATCCTGATACATGTTTTGGGAGGAAACTGAAAAAATAATCATCCACGAGGTCATAACTCAGTGGGGATTGTGGAAGAAAGGATAGATATTTTCTGCCTATGGGGCTGACTCTATACGGAGAGACCAGACACAAACATCTGCTTTGGGGAAACATATATTACCAAATAGCAGGAGATAACAAACAAAGATATATGGCAAAGAAATGCAACATGAATATCTGAATGTTATAATTATGCATGTATATGCGTGTTTTATGTATGATGAATGCTGACAAACAGACATATCTAACACAACCAGGTCCAGGGATTAAAATGGACAAACATTCGGTACTACGTCTCAAAAGAGAAAGCCAGGCCCACTGGGGAGACTCCAATCTGATGGGGCAACAAATACCAGGAAAGCAATGATCTCTGCAGGGGAAAGAGAACCAATCACTCCGCTGGGAAGGAATCAACACATCCTCCTCAGAAGTTCCAACGCCAAACTACAATCAGGCACAGTCTTGGCTGGGGAACTGAACATGGATATGATCCGTCGTATAGGCCATTCTACTGGAAAAATTATCCAGGGGAAGGATGAAACTCTGTGGGGAATAACCACCGATCAAAAAGTTTCAAAACCAACACATTTCCTCGCACTGCTGGGTAAATCATCTCTGCCGAGGAGAAGAGAAACATTACTCCACTAGGGATGGAAATAAACATCTTCATCACCCACTCTGCTCAGGAGGAAACAACAAACAGGCTCTGATCAGACAACTTCACTGGGGAAATACTGCTGACGACCGTGCTGAGGTGAAAAAGTGGGATCAACTCTGCTGAGGATGATCGAGGAGCAAATCTGCTGGAGATTAAAGTAGACAAGTCCACAGGGAAAAAGCTACAAACCAAACTTGTTGAGAATTCCGCTCATGCCGGGGATTTCCTGCTCACTCTGGCGGGGAGATTTCTAACTTGAAGTGAGGGAAAACCAACTTCTTCGAAAAGATTAGCCTATTCAATTTATCAATCTATAAGGGATTTTAGGTCAATCCACACAAGGGATGACAACCATATAATTGATAACACAAACGCTAAATCCAGCCTCACTGGGGATCTAGAAGATTAAGACCAGACTCCCAAACTCTCTGGGGATTTGGGGATGCATAATTTTCTTCTGCACTCGCGGAGGAGACAACCTGAAAGATAATGAAGAGGATATAAGTATGCTAGAAATATGAACAAATGTCTTACCCTTCCGGAGATCATACTATCCTTGGGAGAGCCTTAAGATATCCCAATTATCCTTTTTGTCATTGTGAATGTTCACTTTGTTTAAAAACCATTTATGAAAAATTTATTTATTTAAAACAATGATATTTATCAATTAAAACATGCAAAATATTTGTTGGACAGAAATAAATAAGAGTGCAAAGAATTGGATAAAGGCACAAATTTATTTGATGGAATGGTAGTCTGCACATGGTAAGACTCCATGGATCTTTACAAATTTGAAATTGGTGATATATATTGGAAAAGGGCTACATTGAACATAATGATCATTTCTCCACCAACTCTGAATCCGATGTATTTGAAGCTTCAATTGACGATGACTGAGCGAATTTTTTTTATTGAAAGAAGACAACTTGTAGAACAAAGTCTTGTCAGGATGCAGTTACTTGCCAAATCCCTAATTTTTGCCTAGATTTCCCCAGAGTGAGGTACTCAATCTAGTGGGATATATATTCATCTTTTATGTCTCTAACTTTTGCCTGGATCGCCCTTTCGGGTTTTCAATCCACCGAGATGCTCATTTTTGCCTAAGTCGCCCTTTTGGGTTTTCAACTTAGCGAGCTATTCTGTTTTTTCTTTTAGGCGAAGTATTTCTTGACTGCATCTGAATTCACAGGACGAGTGAAATCCTCCCCATCCATAGTTGTAAGTATCAAAGCACCTCCTGAAAAGGCTCTCTTAACAACATATGGACCTTCATAGTTTGGAGTCCACTTGCCCCTGGAATCGGGCGCGAAAGACAAAACTTTCTTGTGCACGAGGTCACCTTCTCGGAACAGGCTTGACCTTCTTATCAAAGGCTTTCGTCATCCTTTGCTGATATAACTGACCATGGCACATGGCAGTCAATCTCTTCTCTTCAATCAGATTCAGTTGGTCATAACGACTCTGGACCCATTGAGCATCAGTCAACTTGGCTTCCATCAAGACTCTCATTGATGCGATCTCCACCTCTACTGGGAGCACAACCTCCATGCCGTATACAAGGGAGAAAGGGGTTGCCCCTGTTGAGGTGCAGACAGATGTACGATATCCATGCAAAG
The DNA here is from genome assembly GCF_024323335.1 of Lathyrus oleraceus. NCBI lineage: Eukaryota > Viridiplantae > Streptophyta > Magnoliopsida > Fabales > Fabaceae > Lathyrus > Lathyrus oleraceus. Next base: position 14,222,347 of record NC_066579.1, on the reverse strand, counting down.
CAAATGGCAACATCTCATGCCAATCTTTGTATGTAACAACCATTTTCTGGATAATCTTCTTGATATTCTTATTAGCAGCCTCAACAACCCCATTCATCTTGGGTCTATAAGGAGAAGAATTATGATGTGCAATATTGAACTCGCTACACAGCTCTTTCATCATCTTGTTGTTCAAGTTAGATCCATTATCAGTAATGATCTTGTCTGGCACACCATAACATCATATGAGTTGATTCTTGATAAACTTCACAACCACCTGCCTGGTCACGTTAGCATACGACACCGGTTCAACCCACTTGGTGAAGTAATCAATTGCTACGAGAATAAATTTGTGATCGTTAGACGCTTTCGGCTCTAGCATGCCAATCATGTCAATTCCCCACATGGAGAAAGGCCATGGTGATGAAATCACATTGAGAAGTGTCGGGGGAATATGAATCTTCTGCGTATAAATCTGACACTTGTGGCATTTCTTCACATATATGCAGCAGTCAGACTCCATTGTCAGCCAATAGTAGCCTGCTCTTAACATCCTCTTTTCCATGGCATGTCCACTGGAATGAGTGCGAAATGAACCTTCATGGACTTCAGTCATCAACAGGTCTGCTTTGTGTCTATCCACGCATCTGAGCAGAACTATGTCAAAATTCCTCTTATAAAGCACATCACCATTGAGGTAGAAACTGCCAGACAATCTCCTCAAAGTTTTCTTATCTTTTATAGATGTCCTAGGCGGGTAAATCTGACTTTGGAGAAAACACTTGATATCATAATACCATGGCTTATCGTCTTTCACTTCTTCTACTGCAAATACATGAGTTGGTTTGTCCAAGCGCATCACAGTGATATTGGGAACCTCATTCTAGAGTCTCACCACGATCATCGAAGCAAGTGTAGCAAGTGCATCTGCCATACGATTCTCATCTCGAGAAATATGATGGAAGTCAACCTCAGTAAAGAACGTTGAAATCCTCCTCGCATAATCTCTATATGGGATGAGGCCAGGCTGATTCGTCTCCCATTCACCCTTAATCTGATTAACAACAAGGGCCGAATCACCATAAACATTAAGATGTTTGATCCTAAGATGAATACACTTTTCCAACCCCATGATACAGGCCTCATATTCCACCATATTATTCGTGCATTTGAAAGTTAGCCTTGCTATAAAAGGAAAATGTGTGCCCTGAGGAGTAATAATCACTTCCCCAATACCATTTCCATATTGATTTACAGTGCCATCAAATACCATACTCCATCGGGAACCAGGCTCTGGTCCTTCATCGAGTGTAGGCTCATCGCAATGTTTCATTTTCAAATACAGAATCTCCTCGTCTACGAAGTCGTACTGAACTGAGTGATGATCCTCAATTGGTTGATGTGCCAAGTGGTCAGCCAAGATACTACCTTTAATAGCTTTTTAAGCTCGATACTCAATATCATACTCAGACAACAGCATCTGCCAACGGGAAATCCTCCCGGTTAAAGCAGGCTTCTCAAAGATATACTTGATTGGATCCATTTTGTATATCAACCAAGTCGTATGATTCAACACATACTGGCGTAAGCGCTTGGCAGCCCAAGCCAGAGCACATCATGTCTTCTCAAGCATCGAGTATCGAGACTCACAATCAGTGAACTTCTTACTCAGGTAGTAGATGGCATATTCTTTCTTCCCTGTTTCGTCTTGCTGACCAAGGACACAACCCATTGAGTCTTCAAGAAATGTCAGATACATAATCAAAGGTCTCCCTTCCACAGGCGGAGACAGAATTGGAGGCTCAAAAAGATACTCTTTAATACTGTCAAAGACTTTTTGGCAATCCTCGGTCCAATCATGACGCTGATCTTTCCGGAGGAGCTTGAACATTGGCGCACATGTGGCAGTCATGTGAGATATAAATCTGGAAATATAATTCAAGCTGCCAAGAAAACCTCGGACTTGCTTCTCAATTTTGGGAGCAGGCATCTCTTGTATTGCTTTGACCTTGGCATGATCAACTTCAATACCTTTCTCGCTGACAATAAAGCCCAATAACTTGCCGGAATGGACTCCAAATGTAGACTTGTTCGGATTCAGATGAAGTTTGTACTTCCTCAAATGCTGAAAAAGCTTCAACAAGTGCTCAACATGTTCAACTTCCGTTCTTGACTTCGCAATCATATCATCAACATACACCTCGATCTCCTTGTGCATCATATCGTGAAACAAGGTAGTCATAGCTCGTTGATACGTGGCTCCGGTGTTCTTCAAACCGAAGGGCATCACTCGGTAACAGAATGTTCCCCAAGGTGTGATGAACGTTGTCTTCTCCATATCCTCGGGTGCCATTTTAATCTGATTATATCCAGAAAATCTGTCCATAAACGAGAAGACATTGAATTTAGTTGTATTATCTACCAACATATCAATATGTGGTAGAGGAAAATCATCTTTCAGACTAGCTTTATTCAAGTCTCTATAGTCCACATACATTCAGACTTTTCCATCTTTCTTAGGCACGGGCACAATATTGGCCACCCATTGAGGATATGTAGAAGTCACCAGAAACCCCGCATCAATTTGCTTATGAACTTCTTCTTTGATCTTCACTGCCATATCAGGATAAGTTATTCTGAGCTTCTGCTTTACAGGCACACACTCAGGCTTCAACGACAGGAAATGTTGCACGATATCAGTATCCAGACCAGGCATGTCTTCATATGACCAGGAAAAGACGTCGACGTATTCTCGTAGTAACTCAATCAACCCCTTCTTCACAGATTCTTCCAATAGTGCCCCAATCTTCACTTCTCGCACACAATCCTCAGATCCCAAGTTGATTGTTTCCAGATTCTCAAGATGTGGCTGAATGATCATCTCTTCGTGCTCAAGTAGACGGGTAATCTCGTCAGGAATCTCTTCAACATCATCTTCTTCGGCCTCAAATACAGGGAACTCAAAGTTGGGAGATGGTGTTGGATCATTATGTTCAATGGGTTTGATCAACCTGCATAATGATTTTGGATATAAAAGAGATTTTAGAATTCAAACAAGGCAAATCATTATGCAGATGAAAAAGATTAATTTTATTCTATTTTTTAAGGTTTTATGTGACCACCAATTTCATGCAAAAAGCAAAAAGTGAAAATAATTGGAAAAACAAACATTTAACATGAATTTATTGAATGAAATATCATTGTATTTATGAGCCAACAATGTCATCACTCCTCCTTTTGGCATGGGATAAGGGTTTTTAAACAAACAGTGAACATTACGTTGACTTATGGACAACTGTTGGAACATCAACAGCGACCCAGTTATTGCAGACCCCTCCAGGGATGACAAAGTTGCCAGAATCTTCCTCTCATCCTCTTCCACAATAGCAGCAGCTTCCTCGTCTTGGACGGCGTGGATGAACCCACCACACTGAATTAGCCCATGCTTGTTGAAAGCGCCAAAAGAATACCCTATGCCAGCCTGAGATTTATTATCTTCTATCTTGATCATTTATCCTAAACCAGTAGTTGTGCCATGCTCAATGGCCAACTTAGCATCATTGTAGGACGCAAATGAAGAAGTTCCTTTCTTAGAAGGCTCAACAATAGATAAAGCTTGGAACGGCGTCCCAACTTCATCCTCAGCGTCTATATAAGAAAAGGAAGACAGATGGCTAACCAGGAGACCCTTCTCTCCCCCTACCACCACAAACTTTTTGTTTTTGACAAATTACAATTTCTGGTGTAGGGTGGATGTCACGGCGCCTGCCTCGTGAATCCATGGTCTGCCCAACTGACAACTATATGATGGGTGGATATCCATGACCTGGAAATTGATCTGGAAATCAGTTGGTCCAATCTTGACTAGGAGTTCAACCTCACCAATCACCATTTTGCGGGATCCATCAAAAACTTTTACCACCACTTCACTCTGCCTCATGGGAGGCCCCTGGTATGACAATCTGGCCAGAGTGGATTTTGGCAACATATTCAGTGATGATCTAGTGTCTACCAGCATATTAGACATGGCATCATCCTTGAAGCTCATAGATATGTGAAGTGCCAAATTGTGGTCTCTTCCCTCCTCGGGGAGATCAACATCACAAAAACTCAGATTGTTACAAGCAGTAATGTTTGCAACAATACTATCGAATTGTTCTATTTTGACATCATGGTCTACATACGCCACATCCAACACCTTCTGCAAAGCTTCACGATATGGTTCTGAGTTCATTAGCAAAGATAGCACAGAGATCTTTGACGACATTTGTAGAAGCTGATCAACAACATTGTATTCACTCCTCTTGATGAGCCTTAGCATCTCATCACAGTCTTCTTTCATTGTTCCATTCTGGCCAGTAGAGACAGGAGTTCTTACAGCGGTTGCAGATTTATTAGCAACAAGTGCCGGATTCGGAGCAACAACTGCATTTCCAACCAGACGAACAACGCAATCAGCAATATCAACTCTTCTGATGTCAGCCTGAGGTTTCGGCAGAGCCGAGAAAACACGACCACAACGGGTCAGGCTGCTGACATCAATGATGTTAACAACAGAGGTAGAGGGAAGGGGCACCTCCTTCCCATCTTCCAATGCCACAACATTGTAATGATAGGGGACAACCTTATCAAAAGAATATGGCACAGGGCTAGCTGGTTTAATTATCAGAGAGGGAGAAGCCTTCTGTTTGCTGCCATCATATCTGATGACAACAGGCTCTGGGATCCGAAACACTGGTGATATCACATTGAATTCATCATCACCATCGTGATTCTGAAGTATTTCAATTACACCTTCATCCAACATTTCTTGGATGTCTTTACGGACTTGACGACATCCCCTCTGATTGACAATGTAGACACGACATCTATCATGGTCGTGCTCATAGTGACTGTATTCACACAACAGTCTGTGCATCTCGACCAAAGATTGTCGAATATGGCTGACATATTTGACCTTATATTTACCAGGGCAGCCCTAGACCATGTTGACAGCAGATTTCCCATGCTCTGGAAATGGGTTCTTCTTGACGTTGGGACCTACGTCCTCGAAACACAAGATACCACTTCTCACAAGGTCTGGAACCTTGGTCTTCAGCGGGTAACAGTTTTCCACGTCATTTCCGGGGGCACCGGAATGATAAACACAATATAGCTCGGGCTTATACCACCACTGAGGGTTGGTAGGTATAGCCGGTGGGTCTCGTGGAGTGATCAGTTTCTTCTCTATCAAAGAGGGATATAGATATGTGTAGGTCATTGGAATAGGATCAAAGCTGACCCTTTTCCTCTCATAGTTGGTACTGGTCTGATTACTGTTTCGAGGTTGGTAGGCCTGTTATTAAGGGCGGTGTTGTTGTTGATATTTTTTGTGTTGGTGTTGCTGGTTATTATTGTGTTGATGGAGCTGGTTTTCTCTGAAAATAGGTGCTATGTGAGCCACCTGACGCTGATTACCGGCGGGACGCACGGTCTTCCTCCTCACCGAGGGTCTTCTGGATTTGACATGGGAGGTCACAGCATGTGCCTCACCATCTTTCTTCTTTCCAAATGCCCCATATCATTTGGTAGAAGAGCCTTCTTCTCTAGTCAGGCGCCCTTCCCTGACTCCTTCCTCCAAACGCATTCCCATGTTCACCATTTCGGTGAAATCAGAAGGAGCGTTGGCAATCATCCGCTCATAATAAAATGAGCTCAAGGCCTTCAGGAAGATCTTGGTCGTTTATTTTTCTTCCAGCGGAGGCACAATCTATGCAGCTAGTTCTCTCCACCTCTAGGCGTACTCTTTGAAAGTTTCCTTGTCGTTCTGGGACATGGCTTTTAATTGATCCCTATAGGGAGCCATATCCACGTTATACTTGTATTGCTTGACGAAAGCTTCACCAAGGTCATTGAAGGATCGGATGTTCGCACTGTCCAAACCCATATACCATCTCAGGGAAGCACTGGATAAGCTGTCTTGGAAATAATGAATGAGGAGTTGATCATTGTCGGTCTGAGTCGACATCTTCCTCGCATGCATAACCAAATGGCTGAGAGGGCAAGTATTTCCCTTGTACTTTTCAAAGTCAGGTACTTTAAACTTTACAGGGATTTTGACATTCGGAACTAGGCAGCGTTCAGCAGCAGACTTGCCAAAAGAGGTCATTTCCTCTGAGAGTTTTGAGTTCCTTGCGGAGCTCAAGAAACTGATCGTTCATAGCATCCATCTTTTCATATACGTCTGGGCCCTCAGACGACTCAGAGTGGTAGATGGTGTCGTCTACTCTTGGCATAGTATGCACGACCGGAGGTGGGACGGCGAGGACCGGGCTAGATGCCGGCAGAGAAGACAACATGAGGGCAAGACCCTTAGGAACAAAGTTTGCGGGCATCCCCCAGGGAAACCCGGCTGGCATAGCAGTTGGCGTGAAGTGGGCACTGGAAGCAGGCACTATTGAAGAGGCAATCTCAGAGATGATTGTCCTCTGGGGAGGAGTTGAAGGCGTTGGAGACGACTGACTTTGGGCGGCCATGAAAGACTCCATCAGGGCAGTCAATCTGGCCACTTCCTCTTTGAGTTCTCGGTTCTCTTGCTCTAAGTGATCCATCAGTCTTGAAGTGTTGGCTCGGGTGTAGTACCGGTGAGTCAGCTTGTCTTCAAAATAAATGAAGAACACAGAGGTAGACCATTGAACAAGAAGCCTGGAGCAAAACCTGCTTATGCACATGATGCATGCAATGCTTGTGCATATGATTTATTTTATTTATCTGAGGAACTTTAGAGTCCTATTTGCAAATATTAATTATTTAGACATATACGGAAACATCACATCAATAACATCTGGAAAATATTTTTACACCAAAGAAGTACAGTCTTGGTAACCAAATACAATATAAGAGAGAAGGAAAAATGAACATCCTATGGAACCCTAGAAACAATCGTCTAAAGCTCTGGAGACTGGAAGATAAGCTGCACGAAGCCTCTTCCCCTCTCTCTCATAGACTGCCTCCATATCTGCCTTCTCTTTGGCGAGTCGATCGTACCTCCTCTTCTAGAACTTGGAAGACTGAGGAAGAAGGGAAGTCACCACATCATCGGGCTCGTCGATAACCTGATGCTCAAGAAACTCTATCAATGCATCCTTATCTATAAGCTGCTGAAGTAGCTCCTCTCGTTCACGGATCCAAGCACGTGAACAATCTCCGTCTCTCAACTCCTCTACTCCTTGGTCAGGGAGGGTTGAAGGCCCATCCATAACCAAAGGTGTAGGTCTCGGATACTCATAAGACATAAGGTACTCGGACGCTCTCCTCCTAAAAATATTTTGTTCATTTCTTGACTTCCAATCTTCATCTCACTTCTGTTTTTGATTGTTTGACCATGATCCTCAATATCATTGGTCAACACTTGTTGATTGGTACATTCCATTTCATTTAATGCACTTATTTCTTTTCATTATCCATCTTCTTCTTTTCTTTTCTTTTTTGATCAATGAGTTAAAGGTTGATAAGTTAGCATTGATTAGGGAGGCTTAATCTTCCTTGATTCAAATCTAATTCATCTTGATCAATTGATCAAATGAATGGCTTTACATTAAGGATAGGTTTCTTCCTAAATCATGCAAATGACTTAAACCAATACAAGATCAATTCTCTTCTTCTTTTTGGCATGACAAGTTGTTGGAACTTGGTTCAATAATCAAGACTTCTAACTTCTGTTGTTGCCTACATTATTATTGACCGGCCTCAGATAGTTGTGACTTCTACATAAGTCCAATTACGATTGCTTAACATAGCGCTAAATTTGCCTTATGGCACACTAACTATTAACACTAACCATTAACCATTAACATTTACTTTTTGCTCTTTACTTTTATGCAATTTACTATTCTTGCACATATTATTCATTTTCTTTTCCCTTTGCTCATTTGCGCACATGTTTATGTTAATGCAATTTGCCTTTTGCTCACTTGAGGACATAATTTTGTATATACTCTTGTGCTTGTGTTTTGTTTGATTGTTGTGGACCAAATGCAAAGAATTGGACAAAATGGACTTAGAATTTAGGACTTTCCCTATGCAAATTTGGAGTCAAAGAGCAACTAGGCATTGGGCCTTTAGAGTGCTCTAAAAGTCAAAGAGCAACTAGGGATTGGGCCTTTAGAATGCTTAATGTTGAAAGATGACCTTGAAAGGACCAACTTCTAAACCCCTCTTGTCCATTCCTTGTTTTGTTTTCTAGAATCTTTTGATGTGTGTGTTCTTGTGCTAGGGATTCCAACTTGACCCAAATTGAGGAACCATTTCCATGAGCTTCCAAGAGATAGAGATCCAAGATACATTTGGGAGCTTTCCAAGAGTTCATTTGATTGTTGGTTGCTTGAGTTTACGCTTATGTGTTTGCTTATTCCAAAGGATGGGAGCTACTTGGATCATCAATATGATCTCAAGAGAGGAACTCCATGTGTGGTTTTGCTTCTTGTCCCTTATCTCTTGTATGTTTAGGACTTTAGCCATTCTTCTTCTTCTCTCCACTCTAACCCAAGCCAAAACTTTTGTGCAAACATTTAACATTTCTTTTCAAACATTAGAAACCTAAGCCTTATGCTTTTGATTTTCAAACTTTCTTTTCATAACACTTATTTTGAATTGAATACTAAGTCAACTTTGACCATATTTTGTAAATACTTTTCATTGGTAAATATAACCCATTCAAATGTCTTTTGTGGTTTCAATGGCCACTTTCTTAATCAAATTTTTCATAACCTTTAGCTATTAGGTTTGAGTTATCCTTGAGGTAGATGTAATACTCACCTATATCCTTAGTGATGGACAATGAGTCTTCCATGCTTATTATAGGGTTAACCCCTCACTAGCATGTTGAAGCTGTCCTCACATGGTGGATTTGTGGTTTCAGGTTGAGTTTTCTCCCTTGGATAATAAAAGACCTTAAGGATTTTGGACCAATCAATTTACAAACTCATTTTGAGATTTTTACCCCGAACTACGAGGTTTTGATCCTAATCTTTTAAGATGGTACGTAGGCAATGGGTTTATCCATCCAAACACAAAATGTAAATAACTTGTATATTATCTTCCCATCTCTTCAATCATGTTCGCACCAACAAATTTTCACAAAAATACCAACCTTACAACACATATGAAAAGGGCTCCCTAGGAGTACCTAGGATGTTTTGGATGCTTAAAACCTTCCCATTGCATAACCAACCCCCTTACCTAGATCTCTGACATTTTTACTAGTTTTTTATTTGATAAAAATTTTAGGTTTTTGTTCGCTTTCTAACCATTCCTTTGGATAAATAGAAGTGCGGTGGAGACTCGACTTGTATGATTTACCTTGGATTTAGTCAATATCTCTAATGGTAACGAATACCCCGCTACAGAAAACTGGCGACTCTGCTGGGGAGGTGTATTTGCCTAGTGGGTTTTGCCTACTTTTCATATTTGTTGTATTGTATTATATTGTTTTGTGACATATTTTTGTGCAATTTGGGATTACTGTATTGTATGTAATGATTGAATTGCTTGAATATTAATTCCTTGTATGCTGGGTGATCTTTGTGAGATGAGTTCTATACCCGAACTCGAGTGCACTTAGGATAGGAGAATGGCATAGTCTTGTTGACTTGTGTGGAGTTATTCCTTAGCAAGTTGACTTGCAAGTCCATTCACTTGGCGTAGGTCATGTTGGGATCAATAATGTCACACAAGTAGTTGTGGGTAGCCATTACTCTTTCCAATATAGACTTTAGAAGCCAAGGACCTTAGTTTACCAAACCCATCTTGGCCTATTCTTAGGATGTAGTGCGAAAGTCGTTCAAGTGTAAGATTTGATTCGATTGTTACGCGATACTACGCTCATGAGAGTCTCTCTTGACAATATTTTTGGAATACGAGTAATTATTTCTCCGATAACATCCGAAAGATGGGATGATGACTGTGGGAACCTCTTGTAGAACATGTTTGGCAGGTTAAACCCTAGTACACTCCCTTTGGGTGGTTCTTAACCAAGACTCCATGCTCGTGACTTGCAACAAACCCTTGATTCATGGTTGATCCGTTCATGTATCCTTAATATCAATGGAACTTGGGTGTTGATAAGGTGTAAACCATAATCCACCAAAATGGATGATTGATATTAAGGATAATATGATCCATCCCATGACCTTTTTTTGGTGTGCTTTGCTTGATCCTTGAGTGTGTTTGTTGCATTCATGCATTCATGCACCCATTTGCATACATATCATCAACATAATAAGAAAATTTCAAAGAACTTAAGAGGTCTATTTGCAAATTTTCAGACATGGAAAGACAACGAAGGAATACAAAGAAGTATAGCTTCAGACAACCAGATTTGAAAGAGCTAAGGAATTTGACATCCTATGTATTAGATCCCTTGGGTTTCAAGGCTCGTTTTGGGAAGCTTCTTCCTCTTCTGACTACTCAGGTGGATGAAGGGTTGATGAGTGTATTGGTGCAGTTTTATGATCCTTTGTACCGTTGCTTTGCTTTTCCGGATTTTCAGCTTTTGCCCACGCTTGAGGAGTATGCCTATCTTGTGGGTATACCTATTCCAGACCAGTTGTTGTTCAGTGGCTTAGAGAGTATTAATACTTCTCAAGAGATAGGAGACATGTTGCATATAAATGAATCTCTGGTTGGTGCTCATATGACTACCAAAGGTGGAATTCAAGGTCTCCCTTCTGAGTTCCTCATTGCTCAAGCTACTATGTATGGGAAGGCCATTAGTGAGGATGCCTTTGAGGCCATATTTGTACTTCTCATCTATGGGCTAGTGTTGTTCCCCAACATAGACAAGTTTGTGGATATGAACGCTATTCGGATTTTCTCTGCTCTTAATCTCGTTCCGACTCTGTTGGGTGACACTTATTTTTCTTTGCATATGAGGAATGCAAAAGGTGGTGGTGCCATTGTGTGTTGTTTGCCTCTGTTGTATAAGTGGTTTATTTCTCACTTACCCAAGACGGACGCTTTCAAGGAGAACAAGGGATGTCTACGGTGGTCCACGAGACTTATGTCTCTCACTAATGATGATATCTCTTGGTACATCCGTGTGTATGATGGTGTGCAGATTATTGACTCTTGTGGTGAATTCTCCAATGTACCTCTTCTTGGTACATGTGGTGGGATTAGCTACAACCCCGTTTTGGCATGTCGTCAGCTTGGGTTCCCCCTAAAGGATAAACCCAATAACATTCTGTTAGAGGGTGTGTTCTTTTAGGAGGGTAAAGATCCCCAAGGCTTGAAGGGTAGGATGGTCCGCGCTTGGCACAAGATTCATAGGAAAGGAAGGAAGGAGTTGGGTCCTAAGAATTGTGTCGCTTTGGAGCCTTACACTACTTGGATTAGGAAGAGAGCTTCTGAGTATCTCATGCCGTACGAGTATCCGAGACTTACACCTTTGGTTGAGGATGGGCCGTCAACCCTCTATGACCAAGGAGTAGAGGAGTTGAGAGATGAAGACCCTTCACGTGCTTGGATCCGTGAACGAGAAGAGTTGCTTCATCAGATCAAGGAGAAGGATGCTTTGATTGAGTTTCTCGAGCATCAGGTCATTGGTGATCATAATGATGCATGGACTTCTCTACTTCCTCAGTCTTCCAAGTTTTGGAAAAGGAAGTACGATCGACTCGCCAAGGAGAAGGCACATATGGAGGTAGCCTCTGAGGAGGAGGTGAAGAGGCTTCGCGCATCTTATCTTCCTGTATCCCGAGCTTTAGATGATTGTTTCTAGGATCCATAGGATGATCATTTTCCTTTTCCCTTTGTATTTGGTTACCAATGTTGTACTTCTTTGGTGTAAAAAATATTTTCCAGATATTATTGATCAGATGTTTCCATATGTGATAAAAATGTAATATTTCCCAAAATTTGCGAATAGAACTCTAAAGTTCCTCTAAAATAAAAAACAAATCATATGCACAAGCATTGCATGCATCATGTGCATAAGCAGGTTTTGCTCCAGGCTTCTTGTCCTATGGTCTAACTTTGTGTTCTTCATTTATTTCAAAGACAAGCTGACTCACCGGTACTACACCAGAGCCAATTCTTCAAGACTGATGGATCATTTGGAACAAGAGAACCGCGAGCTGAAAGAGGAGGTAGCCAGATTGACTGCCCTGATGGAGTCATTCTTGGCCGCTTAGAGTCAGTCTTCTCCAACACCCTTAACTCCTCCCCAGAGGACGGTCATTTCTGAGGTCGTAACTTCTATTGTGCCTGCTGCAACAGCTCACTTTGCGCCATCTATGCCAGCCGGGTTCCCTTGGGGAATGCCCGCCAACTTCATGCCAGAGGGTTTTGCTCCAACTCTTGCTTCTTTGACGGCATCTAGCCCGGTCCTCTCAGTGCCACCTCCCGTCGTGCACACACTACCAAGGGTTGAAGATACCATATACCATTCTGAGCCATCTGAGGGCCCAGATGTTTATGAGAAAATGGATGACATGAAAGACCAATTCCTTGAGCTTCGCAAGGAATTGAAGACTTTAAGGGGGAAAGACCTCTTTGGTAAAAGTGCTGCTGAGTTGTGCCTTGTGCCCAACGTGAAAATCCCTATTAAATTCAAAGTGCCTGACTTTGAGAAGTATAAGGGAAACACATGCCCTCTCAATCATCTTGTGATGTATGCTCGCAAGATGTCGACACAAACTGACAATGATCAACTGCTCATCCACTATTTCCAGGACAGTCTGTCCGGTGCCGTTCTCCGTTGGTACATGGGTCTGGAAAGTTCGAACATCCGCTCTTTCAACGATCTTGGCGAGGCCTTCGTCAAGCAATATAAATATAATATGGATATGGCTCCTGATAGGGACCAGCTGAGGGCGATGTCCCAAAAAGAGAAAGAGACCTTCAAAGAATACGCCCAGAGGTGGCGCGAATTGGCAGCTCAGATAGTGCCACCCCTAGAGGAGAAAGAGATGACCAAGATCTTCTTGAAGACCTTCAACTCGTTCTATTACGAGAGAATGATAGCCAGTTCTCCCTCAGACTTCACCGAGATGGTGAATATGGGAATGAGATTGGAAGAAGGGGTCCGTGAAGGACGTTTAAGTCGGGATGAAGGCTCTTCAGCAAAGAGATATGGAAGCTTTGCAAAGAAGAAGGAGGGAGAGGCACATGTTGTGTCTTCCCATGTCAAGAGAAGACCCTCTGTGAAGAGGAAGATTGCTCGCACAGTCAATAATCAGCATCAGGTGGCTCATATAGAACCTGTTTTCAGGGAAGCTCAACATTATCAACAACCACAAACTTAGCAATATCAACAACAACAACAACGTCCACAACAGCAGGCTTACCAACCTCGAAATAATAACAACAATTCCAACACCAGCTATGAGAGGAAGAGGGTCACCTTTGATCCAATTCCGATGACTTATGCTGAACTCTATCCATCTCTGATCGATAGAAAGTTAATCACTCCGCGAGACCCTCCCGTTGTACCTACTAACTCCCAGTGGTGGTACAAGCCCGAGCTTCATTGTGTGTATCATTCCGGTGCTCCCGGACACGACATAGAGAACTGTTATCCCCTGAAGACCAAGGTGCAAGACCTTGTGAGAAGCGGGATTTTGTTTTTTGAGGACGTAGGTCCAAATGTGAAGAAGAACCCATTGCCCGAGCATGGGAAGTCTGTTAATATGGTCCAGGGCATCCCTGGCAAATACAAGGTCAAATACGTCAGTCATGTCCGACAATCTCTAGTTGAGATGCATCGCTTGCTGTGTGATTATAGCCATTATGAACATGACCATGATAGATGCAGAGTCTGTTCTGTTAATCAGAGAGGTTGTCGCCAGGTGCGCAAGGATGTTCAAGAGATGTTGGAAGAAGGAGTCATTGAGATCCTTAAAAATAGAAATGTTGATGAAGATGCTCTCGAAGTCAACGTAATTTCTCCAGTATTCCGGATACCTCAGCCTGTTGTCATCAGGTATGATGGTAGCAAGCAGAAGGTTTCTCCAGCTCTGACTATCAAGCCATCCGGACCTGTACCGTACTCCTCCGAGAAGGCGGTTCCTTATCTCTACAATGCTGTAGCAGTGGAAAATGGGAAAGAGGTGTCCCTGCCCTCTTCATCTGTCGTTTACATTGTTGATGTTAGTGGTTTGACTTGTAGCGGTCGTGTATTTTCAGCTCCGTTGAGGCCTCAAGTTGATGCTCGAGGAAATGTTGATGCTGATTTTGTTGAACGCCCGATGGGGAATGTTGTGAGCACTCCAAATCTGGTACTTGTCACTAAGCCCTCCTCTATGTTGAAAACTCCTGCTTCTGTTGGCCCGAGTGGCAATACGAAAGAAGATTGTGATGAGATGCTGAGGCTCATCAAAAGGAGCGAGTACAACGTTGTAGACCAGCTTCTACAAACGCCATCCAAAATATCTGTGTTATCACTACTATTAAATTCAGAACCACACCGAGAAGCTCTGCAGAAGGTGTTGGATGTGGCGTACGTAGATCACGATATCACGCTAGAACAATTTGATAGCATTGTTGCAAACATCACAGCTTGTAACAACCTGAGTTTTTGTGACTCTGATCTCCCCGAGGAGGGAAGAGACCATAACTTGGCATTACATATATCTATGAGCTGCAAAGATGACGCCATGTCCAATGTGTTGGTGGACACTGGGTCATCGTTGAATGTGTTGCCGAAAACCACTCTCGCGAAGTTGTCATATCAAGGGCCTCCCATGAGGCAGAGTAGAGTAGTTGTGAAGGATTTCGATGGGTCTCGCAAAACTGTGATAGGTGAAGTTGATCTCCCAGTCAAAATTGGACCAAGTGATTTCCAGATTACCTTCCAGGTTATGGACATTCACCCATCGTATAGTTGTCTCTTAGGCAGACCATGGATTCACGAGGTTGGCGCTGTGACATCCACCCTACACCAGAAATTGAAATTTGTGAAGAATAAGAAGCTGGTGGTGGTAGGGTGAGAAAAGGCTCTCCTGGTTAGCCATTTGTCTTCCTTTTCATATATAGATGCTGAGGATGAAGTTGGAACTCCGTTCCAAGCTTTATCTATTGTCGAGCCTGTTGAGAATAGAACTCCTTCATTTGCTTCCTATAAAGATGCGAAGTTGGCCATTGAGCATGGTGCAACTGCTGGATTGGGGCAAATGATCAAGCTAGAAGACAATAAGTCCCGGGCTGGCATAGGCTATTCTTCTGGGGTCTTCAACAAACAAGGTATGCTCAAGAGTGGAGGTTTCATCCGCACCGGTCAAGATGAAGAGGTTGCTTCCATTTTGGAAGAGGACGAAGAGGATTCTGGCAATTTCATCATCCCTGGAGGGATCTGCAACAATTGGGTCGCTGTGGATATTCCAACAGTTATCCATAAGTCAAAGTAATGTTCATTGTGTTTGAAAACCCATCTCCCATGCCAACAGGAGAAGTGATGACATTGTTGGCGCATAAATGCAATGATACTTTCATTCAATAAATTCATGTTAAATGTTTGTTTATCCAATTATTTTCCCTTTTCGTTTTTTGCATGAAATTGGTGATCACATAAAACCCTTTAAAGATAAAATAAAATCAATCTTTTCATCTACATAATGATTTGCCTTGTTTGAACTCTAAAAGCTCTTTATATCCAAAATCATTATTGCAAGCTGTAAGACCCTAATTTTGTCCCTAAGATCCCTCATGGCATCATAACATTGCACTTGCAATGCCTCAAGGATCATTAGCATGTTGGTTCCCTTTGCCTTTGGGTGGGACCTCTTGTGAGTGGTTTGAGATCACAAAGCATGCTTGATTTTATATCATTGCTTTTCTTCTTTTGTTTTACTAACCAAAAGCACAAAAAATATGTCACTAACATCTTTTGTTTGTAGCTTGAGCAATCACAAGGTCAAGAGCTTCAAGGAGATCCTTTGTGCAGAGATATGGCCAAGAGGAGATGATAGCAAGCATGGTAATGGTTCCCAAAGCTCTCATCCATCAAATATTCCTCCCTAGTATCTCAATTCATCATTTTGATCAAATCAAGTCAAAGGGTTAAAACTTTTAGGTTTTTGTTCGCTTTCTAACCATTCCTTTGGATAAATAGAAGTGCGGTGGCGACTCGACTTGTATGATTTACCTTGGATTTAGTCAATATCTCTAAGGGTAACGAATACCCCGCTACAGAAAAGTGGCGACTCTGCTGGGGAAAGTTTGCCTAGTGGGTTTTGCCTACTTTTCATACTTGTTGTATTGTATTATTTTGTGACATATTTTTGTGCAATTTGGGATTATTGTATTGTATGTAATGATTGATTTGCTTGATATTAATTCCTTGTATGCTTGGTGATCTTTGTGAGATGAGTTCTATACCCGGACTTGAGTGCACTTAGGATAGGAGAATGGCATAGTCTTGTTGACTTGTGTGGAGTTATTCCTTAGCAAGTTGACTTGCAAGCCCATTCACTTGGTGGAGGTCATGTTGGGATCAATAATGTCACACAAGTAGTTGTGGTTAGACATTACTCTTCCCAATATAGACCTTAGAAACCAAGGACCGTAGTTTACCAAGCCCATCTTGGCCTATTCTTAGGATGTAGTGCGAAAGTTGTTCAAATGTAAGATTTGATACGATTGTTACGCAATACTACACTCATAAGAGTCTCTCTTGAGAATATTTTTGGAATACGAGTAGTCGTTTCTCCGATAATATCCGAAAGATGGGATAATGACTATGGGAACCTCTTGTAGAACATGTTTGGCAGGTTTAAACCCTAGTACACTCCCTTTGGGTGGTTTTTAACCAAGACTCCATGCTCGTGACTTGCAACAAACCCTTGATTCATGGTTGATCCGTTCAGGAATCCTTAATATCAATGGAACTTGGGTGTTGATAAGGTGTAAACCTTAATCCACCAAAATGGATGATTGATATTAAGGATGATATGATCCATCCCATGACCTCTGTTTGGTGTGCTTTGCTTGATCCTTGAGTGTGATTGTTGCGTTCATGCATTCAAGCACCCATTTGCATCCATATCATCAATAATGAAGAAAATTTTCAAGGAACTTGAGGGGTTTATTTGCAAAATTTTCAGATATGGAAAGACAAAGAAGGAATACAAAGAAGTACAGTTTCAGGCAACCAGATTTAAAAGTGCTAAGGAATCTGACATCTTATGTACTAGATCCCTTGGGTTTCAAGGCTCGTTTTGGGAAGCTTCTTCCTCTTCTGACTACTCAGGTGGATGAAGGGTTGATGAGTGTATTGGTGCAGTTTTATGATCCCTTGTACCGTTGCTTCACGTTTCCGGACTTTCAGCTTTTACCTACACTTGAGGAGTATGCCTACCTTGTAGGTATACCTATTCTAGACCAGTTTCCTTTCAGTGGCTTAGAGAGTATTCCTACTTCTCAAGAGATAGCTGACATGTTGCATATAGATGAATCTCTGGTTGGTGCTCATATGACTACCAAAGGTGGAATTCAAGGTCTCCCTTCTGAGTTCCTCATTACTCAAGCTAGTGTGTATGGGAAGGCCATGAGTGAGGACGCCTTTGAGGCCATATTTGTACTTCTCATCTATGGGTTAGTGTTCTTCCCCAACATCGACAAGTTTGTGGATGAGAACGCTATTAGGACTTTCTCTACTCTTAATCTCGTTCCGACTCTGTTGGGTGACACTTACATTTCTTTGCATATGAGGAATGCAAAGGGTGGTGGTGCCATTGTGTGTTGTTTGCCTCTGTTGTATAAGTGGTTTATTTCTCACTTACCGGAGACGGTCGCCTTCAAGGAGAACAAGGGATGTCTACGGTGGTCCACGAGACTTATGTCTCTCACTAATGATGATATCTCTTGGTACAACCGCGTGTATGAGGGTGTGCAGATTATCGATTCTTATGGTGAATTCTCCAATGTACCTCTTCTTGGTACATGTGGTGGGATTAACTACAACCCTGTTTTGGCACGTCGTCAGCTTGGGTTCCCCCTAAAGGATAAACCCAAGAACATTCTGTTAGAGGGTGTGTTCTTTCAGGAGGGTAAAGATCCCCAAGGATTGAAGGGAAAAATGGTCCGCGCTTGGCGCAAGATTCATTGGAAAGGAAGGAAAGAGTTGGGTCCTAAGAATTGTATTGCTATGGAGCCTTACACTGCTTGGGTTAGGAAGAGAGCGTCTGATTATCTCATGCCTTACGAGTATCCGAGACCTACACCTTTGGTTATGGCTGGGCCTTCAACCCTCCCTAACCAAGGAGTAGAGGAGTTGAGAGACGAAGACCGATCACGTGCTTGGATTCGTGAAAGAGAGGAGTTGCTTCAACAGAACAAGGAAAAGGATGCTTTGATAGAGTTCCTCGAACATCAGGTGATTGATGATCCTGATGATGCATGGACTTCTCTACTTCCTCAGTCTTCCAGGTTTTAGAAGAGGAAGTATTACCGACTCGCCAAGGAGAAGGAAGATATGGAGGCAGCCTACGAGAGGGAGGTGAAGAGACTTCGTGCATCTTATATTCCTGTGTCCAGAGCTTTGGATGATTGCTTCTAGGGATCCATAAGATGTTTATTTCCTTTCTCTCTTGTATTATACTAGTTACCAAAATTGTATTTCTTTGGTGTAAAAAAATGTTTCCAGATATTATTTGATGAGATATTTCCATATGTGATAAACGTTTAATACTTCCAAAAATTTGCAAATAGAACCCTAAAAGTTCCTTTGAAATAAAAAACAAATCATATGCACAAACATTGCATGCATCATGTGCATAAGCAGGTTTTGTTCCCGGCTTCCTGTCCTGTGGTCTAACTCTATGTTCTTCATTTATTTTGAAGACAAGCTAACTCACCGGTACTACACCAGAGCCAACATCTCAAGACTGATGGATCATCTAGAACAAGAGAACCGCGAGCTGAAAGAGGAAGTGGCCAGATTGAGTGCCTTGATGGAATCACTCATGGCTTCTCAAAGCCAGCCTTCTTCGACACCCTCAACTCCTCCCCAGAGGACAGTCTTCTTTGAGATTGTCTCCTCGACGGTGCCTGCAGCCAGTGCACACTTTGCTCCAACGGCCATGCCAACCGGATTCCCGTGGGGGATGCCTCCTAATTTCATGCCCGAGGGTCCTGCTCCCACCTTTGCTTCTATGCCGGCATCTAGCCCGGTCCTTGCTGTTCTGCCTCTTATCGTGTATACTTTGCCTAGAGTAGACGACACCATCTACCATTCTAAGCCGTCTGAAGGCCCAGATGTCTATGAGAAGATGTACGCTATGAACGATCAATTTCTTGAGCTTCGCAAGGAATTCAAAACTCTCAGAGGAAAGGATCTTTTTGGCAAGTCTGCTGCCGAACTCTGCTTGGTTCCTAATGTGAAGATCCCTGTGAAATTCAAGGTCCCTGACTTTGAAAAATATAAGGGAAATACTTGCCCTCTCAGCCACCTAGTCATGTATGCCAGGAAAATGTCGACTCAGACCAACAATGACCAATTGCTCATCCACTACTTTCAGGACAGTCTATCCGGTGCCGCTCTACGTTGGTACATGGGTTTAGACAATGCAAACATCCGATCCTTCAACGATCTTGGCGAGGCCTTCGTCAAACAATACAAGTACAATGTGGATATGGCTCCCGATAGGGATCAATTGAGGGCCATGTCCCAGAAGGACAAGGAAACATTTAAAGAGTACGCCCAAAGGTGGCGAGAGTTAGCAGTGTTGGTGTAAGCCCTAGAGGCCAATACTTTTGGTACTTGTATCGAATTATTTATTAATAATAAAAGGCATTTTTCTTTATTATGTTTGTTTAATAAAGTCCCTGGAATAGATAGTCCATTTAATGTATCAAGTATGACTTAATCATGAGATCACATTAAACATAAGGACACTATTCTTAAAGTGTCTGTAGTCAAGCTTTATTATGAAATGGGATAACATTAAAGCATGGAGACTATTATGTTTGTAGACTGATGATCACGTCTCATGGATCATGGATAAAGAGTTATCAAGTCTTAAACATAGGTATGAATATTAAGAGTAATATTCATACTGGATTGACCCGCTATGAGAATACTATATAGAAAGTTATGCAAAGTGTCATAAGTTATTCTCATGGTGATAATAGTGTATACCACTCTTCGACCTGAAACCACTATGGATCCTAGATGTAGAGTCGAGTGCTTTATTGCTGATCCAACGTTGTCCGTAACTGGATAACCATAAAGACAGTTGATGGGTACTCCACGAAGCATGCTGAGGGACATGAGTGTCCTAGATGGAATTTGCCAATCCTGCTTAACAGGATAAATGTCTATGGGCCCAATATTGAACTGGACAAGGGTGACATGGTTTATACCTTGTGTTCAATATAGACATAAGGGCAAAGGGGTAATTATACACATAATTATTATCACAGGAGGTTTTGTCAGATCGCATGACATTTTCGTGACTTGGGTAGCAGTGATGTGTTGCTAGATACCGCTCACTGTTTATTATGTTAAATGCGTGATTTAATATAATTGCCAACGTCGCGAAAACCTATAGGGTCACACACAAAGGACGGATTGATGAGAGATAGAATAATTAAGGAACATCGTAAGGTACGGTGTACTTAAGAAGAATACGAAATATGGTAAAGTACCAAATACTTAAGTGATTTTGGCATATTATGAGATATGAGCCAAAATGCACTTAAGTGGGCTTTTTGGCTTGAAGCCCACACAAGTGGTTCTATAAATAGAGCTCTTGTGCAGAAGCTTTGCAAGGGAACACAACACAACTGAAGAGTTGGAATTTCGTATCTCTCTTTCCCTCACTCAAAGCCTTCATTCACAAACAGCTAGCACTGCGATTGAAGGAATCCGTTCGTGTGGACTGAGTAGAGACGTTGTCATCGTTCAACGTTCGTGATCGCCCCGTGGATCTGTATCAAAGGTTTTGATCATTATCAGAGATCTGCACCAAAGGTTTGAATCGCCACAAGAGGTAACGATTCTATCACTGATCATGCCCATTCGTAAGGATCACTAAATGGAGAAATTTTTAAATTCCGCTGCGCCTTGGATGGCAATTCTCCTTCAGTGGTATCAGAGCTTGGTTACGAAACCATGAATCTGATAACTGTTTTTGTTCTGTAATAATATGATTAAAGACAGAATGAATCAAAGGTTAAATTGAGATCGATCAAGTTACATATATGTGATATATGTAATCCTGATGCAAAATACATTATATATGATATAGTGTTCTTGTTTCGTTCATTCAAACCCTCGATGATTGTTTTCCTTTGAGCGATCAATGGTCATTTGCTTCTTGATCCGACATTAGTATGGTGAAGCAATGACATGTTGATCAATCATACTGAATTAACAATCGAGATGTGTTTGACGGTCTGAAATTGGTGCATCAGGGTTAGTGACGACACAAGGGTTGTGTTGTTAGAGAGTTATGCGATTGGGGTTTGATTGCACAAGAGTTGTGCGTCCTAAACACTTTTCCGAACAGTGTTAACCGGTTAACGCGTATGGTTAACGTAATACGAAATATTTTTTTTATTTTTTTGGAACAGTGTTAACCGGTTAACGCATATGGTTAACCGGTTAACGGAATGCGAAATAAAATTTTGAGATTTTTTTTTAACAGTGTTAACCGATTAACGCATATGGTTAACCGGTTAACGCAAGGCAGAAAACATTTTTTCCAGATTTCAAAACAGTGTTAACCGGTTAACGCATATGGTTAACCGGTTAACGCAAGGAAAAATTCACCGGTTCGGCTAGAAAAAGTGCTTTGAAGTATCAAGTGTTGATCGGTCGTCGAAATTTAATTTGATTTTATTAATTAAAGGAATTAATAATAATAATAAAGTGTTTATTATTGTCTTGTGGTGATCGGTTATGGCCTTAGTTTTCCTTTGTTTTGTTTTGGATTTTAAAATACGACCTGCGTGTCGTGCCTCTCTCTTAATCTCCCAAATGTAACTTCTTTTCTCATCTCACTCCCTCGTATGTAAAACGAGTTTCTTTCATGTAATGTAATGATATGAAGAAAGCAAAGAAGTCAGTGCCAAAGGAGGACAACCTTGAAGATCTTGCTTGGAGAAGCTTAGATCGTTGTAGGTTAGCTTAGGTTCTCTCATTGGCTTGGGAGAACAATTGTGCTAGGGGCCATAACTGTTTCATTTTGTTTGTATGTATGTTGATGCATGTGAATGTATGTTGATGCATGTGAGAGACGGTTTATATGATAAACAAGCCGGTGAGATCAGAAAAATTGCAATTCCCTCAAATTAAATATTAAGTTTATGCTTTCCAAGTTTTAACACTCATCAAGACTAGTAATGGATAATGTAGGTTTCGCCCACGCGAGGTGCATGATCTATATATTAGTAAGGTGCGATGGGATAATTGTAATATCCAACTGTTAAAACAATGGGTCAAACTTAACTAAACAAATTATAATAAGATTATATTTAGAAGCAAGAGTTGGGAATGATCCATATGATGGATTGGAATAAGGAGTTATTCACCCAACTGAAATTTTCGAGAGTTGTATGAGATACAATTAGAAGGAGTTCCTACCTAAATAACCTAGTTTTGTGTAATCCGCCTACGCGGACTTAGAACGAAGTGAAATATGGATCTCGACCCACTAGAAAATCTTCCAACGGGATTTTCCGAATCAGATGATGAGGGTCATTTGTTTTGAGTAAAATAGTGGGAGCATATTTAATTAAAGGCCAAATTGAATATGTCAATGATACTTATATTTTCATTAATCCTTGTGTAGATTACCATGACAACAAACACCTCTGACAACATATTGCGATCAAACCTTGAGAAAGAAAAATTGTCCGGGACAAATTTTCTGGATTGGTACCGAGACATGAGGATTATCCTCAAACATGATAAAGGGATAGGCAAGGAAGTTGCCAAACCCAAACCCACTAGTGCTGCTTTGAAGCCTAGTGGAAGCATAGAAAAGGAAGGCACCTGCTTCCATTGCGGTAAGACCGCACACTGGAAGAGGAACTGCCCAAAGTACCTGGAAGATAGGAAGAATGGAGTAGAGACTCCAACTTCAGGTATTTTTGTTATTGAAATTAATTTATCTACTTCTGCATCATGGGTATTAGATACTGGATGCGGTTCTCATATTTGTACAAATGTGCAAGAACTAAAAAGGAGTAGAAAATTGGCAAAAGGTGAAGTTGACCTACGAGTTGGTAATGGAGCAAAGGTTGCTGCCTTAGCCGTAGGAACTTATGAATTGACTTTACCTAGTGGTTTAATAATTCAGTTAGAGAACTGTTATTATGTACCCGCAATTAGCAGGAATATTATTTCCGTTTCTTGTTTGGACAAGTTTGGTTTTTCATTTATAATAAAGAACAATTGTTGTTCAATTTATTTGAATGATATATTCTATGCAACTGCACAGATGAACAATGGACTATATGTCCTTGATCTTGAAATGCCTATTTATAACATTAATACTAAAAGGATGAAACCTAATGAGTTAAATCCAACTTACCTTTGGCATTGTCGATTAGGCCACATAAATGAGAAACGCATTTCCAAACTCCATAAAGATGGACTGTTGGACTCTTTTGATTATGAATCATATGAGACATGCAGATCTTGTTTAATTGGAAAGATGACAAAGTCTCCATTCACAGGAAAAGGTGAAAGAGCTAATGATCTTTTGGCCCTCATACATACTGATGTATGTGGTCCACTGAACATAACAGCCAGAGGAGGTTTTCAGTACTTCATCACATTCACTGATGATTTCAGTAGATATGGTTATGTGTATTTAATGAAACACAAATCAGAGTCCTTTGAAAAGTTCAAAGAATTCAAGAATGAAGTACAAAACCAACTAGGTAAGAATATTAAAGCTCTTCGATCAGATCGAGGTGGTGAATATTTAAGCCTAGAGTTTGATAACCATCTGAAAGAGTGTGGGATCCTATCCCAACTCACTCCTCCTGGAACACCCCAATGGAATGGTGTGTCTGAGAGAAGAAATCGAACCCTGTTGGACATGGTCCGATCCATGATGAGTCAAGCCGATCTTCCAAACTCCTTTTGGGGACATGCGCTGTTAACCGCAGCTTACACACTTAACCGTGTTCCATCCAAAAAGGTTGATAAGACACCATATGAGATATGGAGTGGTAAGAGACCACATATGTCTTACATGAAGATTTGGGGTTGCGAAGTTTATGTGAAACGACAAATTTCAACTAAGCTTGAGCCCAAATCTGACCAATGCTTATTTGTGGGGTATCCTAAAGAAACAAGAGGATATTACTTCTACAATCCTTCTGAGGGCAAAGTGTTTGTCGCTCGAACTGGAGTTTTCCTAGAAAAGGATTTTATTTCCAAAGGAACTAGTGGGAGGAAAGTAGAGCTTGAAGAAGTTCAAGAATCACAAAGCATCGATACACCTATGGAGGAATTAGAGCAGGAAACACAAATGGTTGTGGAAGAGCAACCTGCTCAAGTAGAACAAGACCAGCGTAGGTCAGGCAGGATACGTCACCTACCTGAGAGATATGGATATCTCATAACAGATCAAGGTGATGTATTACTCATGGATCAAGATGAGCCTGTGACCTACCAAGAGGCCATAACTGGTCCCGAGTCTGAGAAGTGGCTAGAGGCCATGAAATCCGAAATAGATTCCATGTACACGAACCAAGTTTGGAACTTGGTAGAGCCTCCTGTAGGAGTTAATCCTATAGGATGCAAGTGGGTCTTCAAAAAGAAGACTGACATGGATGGTAAGGTACATACCTATAAGGCAAGACTGGTTGCAAAAGGATATAAACAAATTCATGGTGTTGACTATGATGAAACCTTTTCACCAGTTGCAATGCTTAAATCTATTCGAATTTTACTTGCTATCGCTTCATATCATGATTATGAAATATGGCAAATGGATGTCAAAACTGCTTTCCTTAATGGGAATCTTCTTGAGGATGTGTACATGACACAGCCTGAAGGATTTGACATACCAGAAGAAGCCCATAAGATATGTAAGCTACAAAGATCAATCTATGGATTGAAGCAAGCTTCCAGAAGCTGGAATCTTCGTTTTGATGAAACGGTAAAACAATATGGATTCATTAAGAACGAAGATGAGCCTTGTGTCTACAAGAAGGTTAGTGGGAGCATGATCGTGTTCCTGGTATTATATGTAGATGACATATTACTCATTGGAAACGATGTCCCTACCCTGCAACAAGTAAAGACTTGGTTGGGGAAATGCTTTTCTATGAAGGACCTAGGTGAAGCAGCCTATATATTAGGAATCAAAATCTATAGAGATAGATCACAAAAACTGCTTGGCCTAAGTCAGAGTACATACATAGACAAAGTGCTGAGACGCTTTAATATGCATGATTCCAAGAAAGGATTCATACCTATGCAACATGGCATGTGTCTATCAAAAACACAATCCCCTTGAACTAAGGAAGAAAGGGAACGCATGAATAAGATTCCATATGCATCTGCAATAGGATCTATCATGTATGCCATGTTATGTACTCGACCAGATGTCTCGTATGCTTTAAGTGCAACGAGTAAATACCAATCTGATCCTGGTGATGCCCATTGGGTAGCTGTTAAGAATATCCTTAAGTACTTGAGAAGGACTAAGGACTCATTCTTGATATATGGAGGTCAGGAAGAATTGGCTGTAATTGGTTACACCGATGCTAGCTTCCAGACAGACAAGGATGACTTTAGATCGCAATCTGGTTATGTGTTTTGCTTAAACGGTGGCACTGTGAGCTGGAAAAGTTCAAAGCAAGATACAGTTGCTGATTCTACAACCGAGGCCGAGTATATTGCTGCCTCAACTGCAGCAAAGGAAGCTGTTTGGATCAAAAAGTTCGTTAGTGAACTTGACATAGTTCCTAGCATTGTGGATCCCATTGGTCTCTATTGTGATAACAATGGTGCTATCGCACAAGCTAAGGAGCCTAGATCTCACCAACGATCCAAACACATACTTAGGCGTTATCACCTCATTCGAGAGATAATAGATAGAGGAGATGTGAAAATATGTAGAGTACCTACACTCGACAATATTGCTGATCCACTGACAAAGCCTCTTGCGCAGCAGAAGCATGATGGCCATACTAGATCTATGGGCATTAGGGATATGTCTAATTGGCTCTAGTGCTAGTGGGAGATTGTTGGTGTAAGCCCTAGAGGCCAATACTTTTGGTACTTGTATCGAATTATTTATTAATAATAAAAGGCATTTTTCTTTATTATGTTTGTTTAATAAAGTCCCTGGAATAGATAGTCCATTTAATGTATCAAGTATGACTTAATCATGAGATCACATTAAACATAAGGACACTATTCTTAAAGTGTCCGTAGTCAAGCTTTATTATGAAATGGGATAACATTAAAGCATGGAGACTATTATGTTTGTAGACTGATGATCACGTCTCATGGATCATGGATAAAGAGTTATCAAGTCTTAAACATAGGTATGAATATTAAGAATAATATTCATACTGGATTGACCCGCTATGAGAATACTATATAGAAAGTTATGCAAAGTGTCATAAGTTATTCTCATGGTGATAATAGTGTATACCACTCTTCGACCTGAAACCACTATGGATCCTAGATGTAGAGTCGAGTGCTTTATTGCTGATCCAACATTGTCCGTAACTGGATAACCATAAAGACAGTTGATGGGTACTCCACGAAGCATGCTGAGGGACATGAGTGTCCTAGATGGAATTTGCCAATCCTGCTTAACAGGATAAATGTCTATGGGCCCAATATTGAACTGGACAAGGGTGACATGGTCTATACCTTGTGTTCAATATAGACATAAGGGCAAAGGGGTAATTATACACATAATTATTATCACAGGAGGTTTTGTCAGATCACATGACATTTTCGTGACTTGGGTAGCAGTGATGTGTTGCTAGATACCGCTCACTGTTTATTATGTTAAATGCGTGATTTAATATAATTGTCAACGTCGCGAAAACCTATAGGGTCACACACAAAGGACGGATTGATGAGAGATAGAATAATTAAGGAACATCGTAAGGTACGGTGTACTTAAGAAGAATACAAAATATGGTAAAGTACCAAATACTTAAGTGATTTTGGCATATTATGAGATATGAGCCAAAATGCACTTAAGTGGGCTTTTTGGCTTGAAGCCCACACAAGTGGTTCTATAAATAGAGCTCTTGTGCAGAAGCTTTGCAAGGGAACACAACACAACTGAAGAGTTGGAATTTCGTATCTCTCTTTCCCTCACTCAAAGCCTTCATTCACAAACAGCTAGCACTGCGATTGAAGGAATCCGTTCGTGTGGACTGAGTAGAGACGTTGTCATCGTTCAACGTTCGTGATCGCCCCGTGGATCTGTATCAAAGGTTTTGATCATTATCAGAGATCTGCACCAAAGGTTTGAATCGCCACAAGAGGTAACGATTCTATCACTGATCATGCCCATTCGTAAGGATCACTAAATGGAGAAATTTTTAAATTCCGCTGCGCCTTGGATGGCAATTCTCCTTCAAGCAGCACAGATCGTGCCTCCGCTAGAAGAAAAAGAGATGACTAAGATCTTCTTGAAGACCTTAAGTTCTTTTTATTATGAGCGGATGATCGCTAGCGCTCCTTCTGACTTCACTGAAATGGTGAATATGGGGATGCGTCTAGAAGAAGGGGTTAGAGAAGGACGTCTGACTAGAGAAGAAGGATCTTCTGCCAAACGTTATGGGGCATTTGCAAAGAAGAAAGATGGAGAGGCACATGATGTGACCTCCCATGTGAAACCAAGAAGACCCTCTGAGAGGAGGAAGGCCGTGCGTCCCGCCGGTAACCAGCACCAGGTGGCTCATATAGCACCTGTCTTCAGAGATAATCAGCAGTATCAGCAACATAACAACAATCAACAACCACATCCGCAATATCAACATCAACAGCACCGCCCGCATCAGCAGGCCTACCAGCCTCGAAATAGTAATCAAACCAGCACGAGTTACGAGAGGAAAAGGGTCACCTTCGATCCTATTCCAATGACGTATGCAGAGTTATATCCCTCTTTGATAGAGAGGAAGTTGATTACTCCGCGAGACCCACCGGCTATACCTGATAACCCCAGTGATGGTATAAGCCTGAATTACACTGTGTTTATCATTCTGGTGCTCCCGGCCACGACGTGGAGAATTGCTACCCTTTGAAGACCAAGGTTCAAGACCTTGTGAGGTGTGGCATTCTGTGTTTCGAGGACGTAGGTCCCAACATAAAGAAGAACCCATTGCCCGAGCATGGGAAGTCTGTCAACTGTTAGACGGTGTGGCTAGTGATCGAGAGGGGGGGTGAATAGATCACCTCTTTGATATTTAACGGATTTAAAATTTTATCA
Organism: Lathyrus oleraceus; assembly: GCF_024323335.1. NCBI lineage: Eukaryota > Viridiplantae > Streptophyta > Magnoliopsida > Fabales > Fabaceae > Lathyrus > Lathyrus oleraceus. Next base: position 14,193,968 of record NC_066579.1, on the reverse strand, counting down.
GAGTTTTCAAAGTTGGCGGAAAAATCAGTCCCGAATCGACTTCCGTCTATTCTGAACCGCTACTAGAAAGCCGGACACACAAGTATAATTGCTGGATTTTAATGAGAATGACAGAAACAATTCACACCAGAATTTTAACAAATTGAATGCACTTATCCTTAGAGTCTATTTCCAATGAATAAAATCTAGCTAACCGTTTTATCAAACAGTTGGTGTGTATGTGATCGTTAATGAACAGCAATGGAGTTTGATTAAAGTTTTCTTGCCACTACTGTCTTGAAAAAGAAACAATCACCACACACTAACTGATATTGCGAAAATAGTTTGAAAAACGTAAAGAGGAGTAAGGTAAGAATACGATACGCAGAGATTTGGTAAGGAAGTTCCCCACGTCGTCCTCGCGTGTGGGTACATCTCCCTCTCAATTTCAATTGAAATTGAGAACTTTGATTATCAATTATTGCCGAATCCGTTGATACAAGGTTATGATACAAAGACAGAATTCTAAACTCTAAGAACCTCTTCTTGTATAAACCTTCACTTGATCTGAGCTCGATCAAGATTTTCCTGCACAAAGTTGCAAACAATTCACCGGTTCCACGACCTGCTTGCGAAATCCCCCGATCTCCAAACGCAACGCTGCGGCTGAATGTGTTCTGCAAATGTGACTCCCAAACCCTCAAGAACACTCCAGTTCTTGAAGGACAAACCAGTAGGTTTTTCCTAGAAACCCCCTTCAATCTTCGACTCAGCTAGATCCTCGATCGTTCCACTGCAAACCACAGCTAGATCCTTGATCGTACCACTGAACGTTATCTCGATGCTTCTTTAATCCAAAGAACAAGAATTGTTATGTGTAAATGTTCTTGAAGAAAAGTGATTGAGAAGATGAAGAAGATGAAGTCTCTTTCAGGTTTCTATGTGCTCTCAAAACAATTGCTCCAACACTGCTTTTGATCTGTGTTCAATTGTTTTCCCTCAATGAATTCGTGTTTTTGCACTGCTGTTGTAACCTGTCTTTTATATGCTGCAAAACTGTTGCTGTTATAACATGAAACAGGTTTATGTATTGATGCATAAAAGTGTGTATCGATACATACTGTAAGTAATGTGAATTTTTGGTGAAATTGATTATTCATGTATCGATGCAAAAGTCGTGTGTATCGATGCATGTGATTATTACACTAGTATGTATCGATGCCTGATGCGTATGTGTTGATACACAGACTGTTTTAATTAGTCATGTATCGATGCAGGAATCGTGTGTATCGATGCATAGAGTATTTTGTCTTCCATGTATTGATGCATGACTCGTATGCATCGATGCATACTGAACAAAAATGTTTTTGTGATTTATTTCATGCTGTGTGTATCGATGCAGAGACTTATGTATTGATACATACTGACACTAAATGCATTTTAATTGTTATTTAGAGGGAAGTATCAATGTAGGTCTATATGTACAGTTATGCAACAATAGAGTGGGATGAAGAACATAATAAAACACACATGTATCATGTAATGCAATGCACAACCAACATTTGGATGATGATCACACAATTTTCTATCATTAAAAATTAATTCAAGGTAAAGAATTCTCTCACAAACTCCCCCTTTTTGATGATGGCAAATTTTTGGCAAGATGTGTGATACTCCCCCTGAGTTTGTGCATATCTGCATTTTCTCCCCCTTTGTCAACATCAAAAAGAGGAAGAAACAGATTTATCAAGGTAGCATAGTGTAGCAGTACATGGCAAAAATTGAATAACAAGCTATCAATCACACAGAGTGAAGCTTCAAAGTAAAGAATCATTCACAAAGAATGAAGAATTAGGGCAATAACAATAGAGATAAACAGAATTAGAAAAGCATTTTAAGGATACGAACGAGTTTAAGAGTTACATAAGCTAAACCATATATTGTGCAACAAAATAAAACATGAGCAATATGAAATGAAATGCAGTGAGATGAAAGGGTGGTTGGTTAATTTGGATTGTTGCCACCACAGGACTCCTCATCATGTCTGTCAGGATCTCGGTAGCTTGGCGGAGGCGGAGAAGGAGGCATTGTGTCTGGGTTTTGGCCCATGAAGGAGTATTGCCTAAATCGATTCTGAACTTCAATGCTTCTAAAGCTGTCCATAATCCCAGGATTTTCACGGCAATCATCCATAAAGCCGGACATTTCGTTGTAGAAAACCTGATGCCATTTAACCAAGTCTTGGTGCCAAGCGTGTTGATTGTGATACATCCGTGTATGCTCATCATGCCAGTCCCGATGCTCGTTGTGCCATTCAGATTGTTGAACATGCCAGTACCGTGCTTCTTCATGGCGTTCTTTGTTGACAATTTCCATCTGTTGAAGCATATGAGTGATGTCCGCATTTGGTGTTGAGGCTGACGTACCACCGGAGAATGGAGGGGCTGTAGGTTCAGGTACGTAGTTGGTGGGAGACCACCTTCGTGGCACCCACTCACCCCAACCAGTATTGGCCTCAGCTTGAAGCACATCTGTTTCAGGCGCATCCTGCATTTCTTCATCAGGCTGTTCTTCAGCAACATGGATGCGTTCCGAAGGCACGTCAAAGTTGTAAATTCTGGTTTTGGATTTTCTTTCGAAGAAATAGAAGCATTTGCGGTCTTTGTCCCACCTATATCCCATATGCGATAGAGTGGCAGAGTCAAACTCTTGAGCTGCCGATGGAGATAGGAGAGGAACAATAGGGCAGATGAGATGAATTAATGAGATAGGAAGTCATATGATTGGCTGATGTGTCGATGCATGAGAGAGAAAGAATTTGCATTTAATTCAGATACCATCAGTATGTATCGATGCAGAAGGTCATGCGTCGATGCCAAATAGTTATAATGGGCATGTGTATCGATACATGCGATGGATGCATCGATGCATCCTGAAGCAATTTTTCAAAAATTTGAATTTTAGAGTGTTTGGATCGATGCATGCTTCGTTGGTGTCGATGCATACTGATGCTGAACTAGCTTTTAATGAATTTTAATGCAGTATGAATATGCATTATGCACTATGTCATGATGATTATGCTCAAGAGAGATCCAGAAGTCAGATTGTTAATGTGCACACAATATGGACAAGGAGTATATGCAATCAAATTTTATATCAACTAGAGTAAGAACATTTGTTCTAACATACACAATCACTTAGCAATAAGAAAATTGTAGAAAGGATTGATATTACCTCTGTTGGAGAACTCTTGTGATGGATAATTGACATCTAAAACAGCTCTTATCAACCATGGTGAGGCATAATATAATTAAGAGGTAACAAGCTTATGACATCAATTGAGAAAGATCTAAAATTCCCAATTCGCGACGAATGTTGAAGAAAGGTTCCGTTGCCAATGGTTTAGTGAAAATATCAGCAAGCTGATTTTTGGAATCAATGTGCTCAAGGACAACGTCTTCTTTTTCGACATGATCACGAAGGAAATGATGTCTAATCTCTATGTGTTTAGTGCGTGAGTGTAAAACAGGGTTTTTAGTAAGGTTTATGGCACTAGTGTTGTCACATTTGATAGGAATACGTTTGAGTTGAATGTTGAAGTCTTGTAGTTGCTGCTTCAGCCATAAAATCTGAGCGCAACAACTACCGGCTGCAACGTATTCTGCCTCTGCAGTTGACAAAGCCACAGAAACTTGCTTTTTGCTATGCCAACTGACCAAGGAGTTTGAAAACAGGTGACATGTGCCACTTGTGCTTTTCCTATCTGATTTGCAGCCAGCAAAATCAGAATCGGAGTACCCTACCAAGCTACAATCACTTCCTTTGGAATACCACAGCCCATATTTAGGTGTTCCGTGAAGATATCTAAATATGCGCTTCACCGCTTTTAGGTGTGATTCCTTAGGATTTGATTGATAGCGTGCGCACATACAAACACTAAACATGATGTCAGGTCTAGAAGCAGAAAGATACAAGAGAGATCCAATCATACCTCTGAACCTTTTGACATCTACACACTTACCGTGCTCATCCTTATCTAGATTTCCGTTGGTAGGCATTGGTGTGTCGATTGATTTTGAGTCATTCATTCCAAAGCGCTTGAGTAGTTCTCTGCAGTATTTTGTTTGACATACTGCTGTACCCTCATCAAGTTGCTTTATTTGCAGTCCTAAGAAATAGTTCAGCTCCCCCATTAGACTCATCTCAAATTCACCCTGCATAACCTTAGAAAATTCTTCGACCAAGTGTATGTTAGTTGAACCAAATATGATATCGTCGACATAAACTTGAACTAAAAGAATGTGCTTCCCTTTGTGTTTAATAAAGAGAGTATTGTCCACTTTACCTCTTGAATATCCATGATCAATTAGGAATTTGCTAAGCCTTTCATACCAAACCCGAGGGGCTTGTTTAAGACCATACAAAGCTCGTTTTAATTTGTAAACATGATCTGGATTTTCAGCATTTTCAAAACCGGGAGGTTGTGAAACATATACTTCTTCATTTATGACACCATTAAGAAAGGCACTCTTTACGTCCATTTGGTAAAGCTTAAAATCCTTAGAACACGCATAGGCAAGCAAAAGACGTATAGCTTCGAGGCGAGCAACTGGAGCATAAGTTTCCTCATAGTCTATGCCCTCCTCTTGGTTATATCCTTGTGCTACTAAACGTGCCTTGTTCCTAGTAATCACTCCGTTTTCATCAAGCTTGTTTCTAAAAACCCACTTAGTGCCTATGATATGATGATCTCGCGGACGAGGGACAAGTTCCCAAACGTCATTTCTTTTAAATTGATTAAGCTCTTCTTGCATGGCCATTAGCCAAAATTCATCAATCAAGGCCTCTTTGGCATTTTTAGGTTCTACTTGTGAAACAAACGCGAAGTGAGAACAAAAATTACTTATCTTAGAACGGGTCATTACTCCCTTTGAAATGTCTCCCAATATGTTGTCAATGGGATGGTCTTTTGAGGATCTCCAAGTTGTTGGAAGATCATTCACTTCAGCTGTCTTTTCTTCCTCAATTTCTTCATGACTAGTATCTTCCTCCTTCTCATGGGCAGCTGTTTTGGACTGATCAGTTTCCTCAACAGCTTCCTTGAGTATGTCTTCTGTAGATACACCTGCGTCATCAAAAGAAATACCTTTTCCGACATTTTTCGGATAAGACTCATCAAAAGAAACATGAACAGATTCTTCAACAGTAAGTAAACGCTTATTATACACTCTATATGCTTTACTTGACATTGAGTAACCAAGAAAAATACCTTCATCCGCTTTCGCATCAAACTTCCCAATGTTTTCCTTACCGTTATTCAAAACAAAACATTTACAACCGAATACGTGAAGATGTGACAAGTTTGGTTTTCTTCCTTTCAAAAGTTCATAAGGAGTTTTGTTTAAAATAGGGCGAATTAAGATTCTGTTTAGAACATAACAGGCTGTGCTAACAGCATCAGCCCAAAAGTATTTTGGTAATCCACCCTCATTAAGCATTGTTCTTGCCAACTCCTCTAAAACACGATTTTTACGCTCCACAACGCCATTTTGTTGTGGAGTGCGAGGGGCTGAAAAGTTATGCTCAATGCCATACTTGTCACAAAACTTCTCAAAGTGATAATTTTGAAACTCACCACCATGATCGCTACGAATTGTAACTATTTTGGAATTCATTTTGTTTTGGGACAGATTTGCAAAATTTTTAAAAGCAGAAAAAGTTTCATCTTTGCTATGAAGGAATATAGTCCAAGTGAATCTAGAGTAGTCATCAACTATTACAAATCCATAGTAATTTCCACCTAGGCTCTTTGTCCTAGAAGGTCCAAAGAGGTCCATATGGAGAAGCTCAAGGGGTCGTGAGGTTGAAAATACATTTTTAGATTTAAAAGACACCCTTGTTTGCTTTCCCATTTGGCACGCGTCACATAGGTGGTCTTTTGAAAATTTTATTTTTGGTAGACCGACTACTAGATCCTTAGATACAACCTTATTTAGCAAATCGAAGTTAACATGAGCTAAACGTCTATGCCAAAGCCAAGAATCATCATTCAAGGTGACTAGACATTTAGTATTTGTTAACGGTACATCAAACAAGTCAAGCATATAGATATTGTTTACTCTTACACCCTTAAACACAATGTTTTGTTCAGCATGTTCAATTATGCAGCAAGTTTTTGTAAACGAAACTTTATAGCCCATGTCGCATAGTTGACTTATGCTTAACAAATTGTGTTTAAGTCCCTCAACTAAATGGACATTTGAAATAGTAGTGGTGGAGGGATTACCTACACTACCTTTGCCGAGTATAGCTCCTTTGTTGTTGTCTCCATAAGTAACATATCCCTTTTTCTTCGCCTTGAAGTCTATAAAAAGCGATATGTCACCGGTCATGTGCCTTGAGCAGCCGTTGTCAAGAAACCACCTTCTATCTGCGGAGGCAAGGCACTCATCCTACAACATCAAAAGAGAGAAGTTGGTCCCCAATTTTCATTGGGTCCAAGTGGGTAAGTGTTAACATGGTTGCCTTTTGGCTTCCATTGATACATACCTTTAGGGACAAGAAATCTCCTAAATTTGCATTTCTCAATGGTATGGCCAACACGACAACAATAATGACATAAACCATGATGATGTGTTTGTTGTTTCTTGTTCATTGAATCCTTTAGAATAAAAGAGTATTTTGCATATGGAGGATTCAATGACTTTTTAAACAACTTGGGGTCAACGGCATAAGTAACTTTAGGTTGTAGCGCTTTCTCTAATTTGACCTTAAGAGTGTTTACCTCTTTTTGCCAAATATAACAAGCGTCACAGTACCTAACTCTACTACATCCGTCAATGTCAATAGTTTTTGAATTTTCTGCAATACTAGTTTTCAATGCTTCTAAATCAATTTCAGCTTTATTTACTTTACCTTCCAAAAAAGAGAAGATATGTTTGTCGGAAGATAGTCTTTTAAAAGCATCTACAGCTTCGTTATGCAGTTTTTCAAAAGCTATTTTTAGTTCCGAAAAAGACATAGAGGAGAAATTATTGTAGTAGGCTTGTTTTACCTTTTTGTCATTGTTTTTCTTCTTGTGGTAGGACTGATTTTTTGTGTGAGCCATAAGGCACAGATTTGCAGCTTCATCACCATCACTTGAGCTTTGTGTGCTTGATGAATCACTATCACTTTCCCATGCAATATACGCTCTTCTTTGTTTGCTGTACCCTTTTGGCGAATCTTTTCTTTGATCCTTATACTTCATAGGGCAGTCCGTTTTGTAGTGTCCAGATTTACCACAATTAAAACAGGATCCTCTTCCTTTACTCTTCTTGTTCTCTTCTTGTTTCGAACTTATAGATTGTCTTCGAAACATCATGAGATTTTTGTCGGAATGCTTGACTCCATTCTTTCGAATGAATCTATTGTATCTCCTTACAAACAGTCCCATCTCCTCATCATCCGAGTCTTTGTCACTACTTGAATCATTGTCGCTTTGCTCTTTTCGTGAGGACTTAGAGCTAGAGGCCACAAGAGCTATTGGCTTCTTCTCTCCCTCTTTGTCTCTTTTCTTCTCCTTTTCCTTCTTACTTTTATTCTCATATTTTTCAAGACTTTCCAAAGCTTGCTGATGTTCTTCCAGCTTTCCAAACAGAGTTGTAATCGTAAGTCTTGTAAGATCGTTGGCTTCCTTGATTGCTGTAACTTTAGGTTGCCACTCCCTGCTAAGACACCTGAGAATTTTATTAGTAGCAATTTCATTGGAAATAGGTTTTCCAAGAGCATTCAATCGGTTAGTTAGATGGGTGAATCTCTTTTGCATGTCGGAGATGGATTCTCCTTGTTTCATGCGAAAGAGCTCAAACTCTTGATTGAGTGTGTTAATGCGGGACTGTTTTACTTCAGTAGTACCCTCATGGGCAACTTCTAAAGCGTCCCACATTTCTTTAGCTGTCGTGCAATGGGATACTCGATAATACTCATCAACACCAAGTGCTGAAATTAACATGTTTCGAGCTCTCCAATCACACGACCACTTTTTCTCATCTTTCTCATTCCAATCATCTTCTGGTTTAGGTACTATGGCGCCAGCCGCATTTGTCATAGTAATTTGAAACGGACCGTTTTCAATGGCAGCCCATACTAACCTATCCATAGAATTTATATGAACTCGCATGCAGTCTTTCGAGTAGCCATAATTTTCACCGTTGAAAATAGGCGCTCTATTATACGCCCCCTTTGGTTCAGAATCCATACTGTTACAGGCAGCCACAGAGCACCAGCGAACCGGCGCTCTGATACCACTTGTTAGACGGTGTGGCTAGTGATCGAGAGGGGGGGTGAATAGATCACCTCTTTGATATTTAACGGATTTAAAATTTTATCAGAGTTTTCAAAGTTGGCGGAAAAATCAGTCCCGAATCGACTTCCGTCTATTCTGAACCGCTACTAGAAAGCCGGACACACAAGTATAATTGCTGGATTTTAATGAGAATGACAGAAACAATTCACACCAGAATTTTAACAAATTGAATGCACTTATCCTTAGAGTCTATTTCCAATGAATAAAATCTAGCTAACCGTTTTATCAAACAGTTGGTGTGTATGTGATCGTTAATGAACAGCAATGGAGTTTGATTAAAGTTTTCTTGCCACTACTGTCTTGAAAAAGAAACAATCACCACACACTAACTGATATTGCGAAAATAGTTTGAAAAACGTAAAGAGGAGTAAGGTAAGAATACGATACGCAGAGATTTGGTAAGGAAGTTCCCCACGTCGTCCTCGCGTGTGGGTACATCTCCCTCTCAATTTCAATTGAAATTGAGAACTTTGATTATCAATTATTGCCGAATCCGTTGATACAAGGTTATGATACAAAGACAGAATTCTAAACTCTAAGAACCTCTTCTTGTATAAACCTTCACTTGATCTGAGCTCGATCAAGATTTTCCTGCACAAAGTTGCAAACAATTCACCGGTTCCACGACCTGCTTGCGAAATCCCCCGATCTCCAAACGCAACGCTGCGGCTGAATGTGTTCTGCAAATGTGACTCCCAAACCCTCAAGAACACTCCAGTTCTTGAAGGACAAACCAGTAGGTTTTTCCTAGAAACCCCCTTCAATCTTCGACTCAGCTAGATCCTCGATCGTTCCACTGCAAACCACAGCTAGATCCTTGATCGTACCACTGAACGTTATCTCGATGCTTCTTTAATCCAAAGAACAAGAATTGTTATGTGTAAATGTTCTTGAAGAAAAGTGATTGAGAAGATGAAGAAGATGAAGTCTCTTTCAGGTTTCTATGTGCTCTCAAAACAATTGCTCCAACACTGCTTTTGATCTGTGTTCAATTGTTTTCCCTCAATGAATTCGTGTTTTTGCACTGCTGTTGTAACCTGTCTTTTATATGCTGCAAAACTGTTGCTGTTATAACATGAAACAGGTTTATGTATTGATGCATCAAAGTGTGTATCGATACATACTGTAAGTAATGTGAATATTTGGTGAAATTGATTATTCATGTATCGATGCAAAAGTCGTGTGTATCGATGCATGTGATTATTACACTAGTATGTATCGATGCCTGATGCGTATGTGTTGATACACAGACTGTTTTAATTAGTCATGTATCGATGCAGGAATCGTGTGTATCGATGCATAGAGTATTTTGTCTTCCATGTATTGATGCATGACTCGTATGCATCGATGCATACTGAACAAAAATGTTTTTGTGATTTATTTCATGCTGTGTGTATCGATGCAGAGACTTATGTATTGATACATACTGACACTAAATGCATTTTAATTGTTATTTAGAGGGAAGTATCAATGTAGGTCTATATGTACAGTTATGCAACAATAGAGTGGGATGAAGAACATAATAAAACACACATGTATCATGTAATGCAATGTACAACCAACATTTGGATGATGATCACACAATTTGCTATCATTAAAAATTAATTCAAGGTAAAGAATTCTCTCACATCAACATGGTCCAGGACTGCCCTGGTAAGTACAAAGTCAAATATGTCAGTCATATTCGACAATCTCTGGTCGAGATGCATCGCTTGCTATGTGATTATAGTCATTATGAGCATGACCATGATAGATGCCGCGCCTGCTCTGTTAATCAAAGAGGTTGTCGCCAGGTGCGCAAAGATGTTCAAGAGATGCTGGACGAAGGAGTTATTGAGATCCTTCAAAACAGAAATGTTGACGAGGATGCTGATGAGGTCAACGTAATTTCTCCAGTGTTTCGGATCCCCGAACCTGTTATCATCAAGTATGATGGTAGCAAGCCAGTCGGACCAGTACCATACTCTTCTGAAAAAGCAATTCCCTATCGCTACAATGCTGTCATAGTAGAAAATGGGAAAGAGGTGTCCTTGCCATCCTCATCTGTTGTTAATATTGCGGATGTTAGCGGTCTGACCCGTAGCGGTCGTGTGTTTTCAGCACCGCCAAAGCATCAAACTAATGCTTATTCTGTTGAACGCCCAATTGGGAATGCGGTGAGCACTCCGAATCCGACACTTGTTTCCAAGCCCTCCTCTACATTGATAACTTCTGCTTCTGTTGGCCTAAGCGGCAATATGAAAGAAGACTGCGATGAGATGCTGAAGCTCATCAAGAGAAGTGAGTATAATGTTGTAGACCAGCTTCTACAAACGCCATCCAAAATATCGGTGTTATCATTGCTTTTGAATTCAAAACCACACCGAGAGGCTCTGCAGAAGGTTTTGGATGTGGCATATGTAGATCACGATGTCACGATAGAACAATTCGATAGCATTGTTGCAAACATCACTGCTTGTAACAACTTGAGTTTTTGTGACTCTGATCTCCCCGAGGAGGGAAGAGACCACAACTTGGCACTACATATTTCTATGGGTTGCAAAGACGACGCCATGTCCAATATGCTGGTGGACAATGGGTGATCATTGAACGTATTGCCAAAAACCACTCTTTCGAAGCTGTCATATCAAGGGCCTCCCATCAGGCAGAGTGGAGTAGTTGTGAAGGCTTTCGATGGGTCTCGCAAAGCTGTGATTGGGGAAGTTGATCTCCCAATCAAGATCGGACCAAGTGATTTCCAGATTACCTTCCCGGTTATGGATATCCACCCATCTTATAGATGTCTCTTAGGCAGACCATGGATTCACGAGGCAGGAGCTGTGACATCCATCCTACACCAGAAACTGAAATTTGTAAAGAACAAGAAGCTGGGGTGGTAGGGGGAGAAAAGGCTCTCCTAGTTAGCCATTTGTCCTCCTTCTCATACATAGATGCTGAGGATGAAGTTGGAACTCCTTTCCAAGCTTTATCCATTGTTGAGCCTATTGAGAAGAGAACTCCTTCATTTGCTTCCTACAAAGATGCAAAGTTGGCCATTGAGCATGGTGCAACTGCTGGTTTAGGGAAAATGATTGAGCTAGAAGACAACAAGTCTCGGGTTGGCATAGGTTATTCTTCTGAGGTTTCTAATACGCAATGGATGTTCAAGAGTGGAGGGTTCATCCATACCAGCCAAGGCGAGGAGGCTGCTGCCATCTTGGAGGAAGATGAAGAGGATTCTGGCAACTTCGGCATCCCTGGGGGAATCTGCAATAATTGGGTCGCTGTGGATATTCCAACAGTTATCCATAAGTCAAAGTAATATTCATCGTGTTTAAAAACCCTCCTCCCATGCCAAAAGGAGGAGTGATGACATTGTTGGCGCATAAATACAATGATATTTTCATTCAATAGATTCATGTTAAATGTTTGTTTTCCAATTATTTTCCCTTTTCTCTTTTTGCATGAAATTGGTGATCACATAAAACCCTAAAAAACAGAATAAAATCAATCTTTCCATCTGCATAATGATTTGCCTTGTTTGATTTCTAAAGCTTTTCATATCCAAAATCATTATGCAGGTTGGTCAAACCCATTGAACATAATGACCCAACACCATCTCCCAACTTTGAATTCCCTGTATTTGAGGCAGAAGAAGATGATGTTAAAAAGATTCTTGACGAGATTACCCGTCTACTTGAGTATGAAGATAAAACCATTCAGCCGCATCTTGAGAATCTGGAAACAGTCAACTTGGGGCCTGAGGGTTGTGTGCGAGAAGTGAAGATTGTGGTACTCCTGGAGGAGTCTGTTAAGAAGGGGTTGATTGAATTGCTACGAGAATATGTCGATGTCTTTTCCTGGTCATATGAAGACATGCCCGGTCTAGATACAGATATTGTGCAACATTTTCTACCTTTGAAACCTGAGTGCGTACCTGTGAAGTAGAAGCTCAGAAAAACTCACCCTGATATGGCAGTGAAAATCAAAGAGGAGGTTCAGCAGCAAATTGATGCGGGGTTTCTGGTGACTTCTACATATCCTCAATGGGTGGCCAATATTGTGCCTGTGCCTAAGAAAGATGGAAAAGTCCGGATGTGTGTGGACTATAGAGACTTGAATAAAGCTAGTCCAAAAGATGATTTTCCTCTACCACATATTGATATGTTGGTAGACAATACAACTAAATTCAATGTCTTCTCATTTATGGATGGATTTTCCGGATATAATCAGATCAAGATGGCACCCGAGGATATGGAGAAGACAACCTTCATCACACCTTGGGGAACATTATGTTATCCAGTGATGCCTTTCGGTTTGAAGAACGTCGGAGCCACGTATCAACGAGCTATGACCACCTTGTTTCATGATATGATGCACAAGGAGATCGAGGTATACGTTGATGATATGATCGCTAAGTCAAGAACGGAAGTTGAACATGTAGAGCACTTGTTGAAGCTTTTTCAGCGTTTGAATCCCAACAAGTGTACATTTGGAGTCCGTTCCGGCAAGTTATTGGGCTTTATCGTCAGTGAAAGAGGTATTGAGGTTGATCCTGCAAAGGTCAAAGCAATACAAGAGATGCCTGCGCCCAAAACAGAGAAGCAAGTCCGTGGTTTTCTTGGACGTTTGAATTACATTTCCAGATTCATATCCCACATGACTGCCACATGTGCGCCGATATTCAAGCTCCTCCGGAAAGATCAGTCCCACGATTGGACCGAGGATTTCCAGAAAGCTTTTGATAGCATTAAAGAGTATCTATCTGAGCCTCCGATCCTGTCTCCGCCCGTGGAAAGAAGGCCTTTGATTATGTATCTGACTGTTCTTGAAGACTCAATGGGTTGGGTCCTTGGTCAGCAAGACGAATCAGGGAAGAAAGAATATGCTATTTACTACTTGAGTAAGAAGTTCACTGATTGTGAGTCTCGATACTCGATGCTTGAGAAGACATGTTGTGCTTTGGCTTGGGATGCTAAGCGCTTACGCAAGTACATGTTGAATCATACGACTTGGGTGATACCCAGAATGGATCCAATCAAGTATATCTTCGAGAAGCCTGCTTTAACAGAGTGTCGGAGGAATATGAATCTTATCCGCATAGATCTAACACTTATGGCATTTCTTCACGTATTTGCAATAGTCAGACTCCATTGTCAGCCAATAGTAGCCTGCTCTCAACATCTTTCTAGCCATGGCATGTCCATTAGAATGAGTACCAAATGAACCCTCATGGACCTCAGTCATCAACAGGTCTTCTTCGTGTCTATCCACGCATCTGAGCAGCACCATGTCAAAATTTCTCTTATAAAGTACATCACCATTGAGGTAGAAACTTCCTAATAATCTCCTCAAAGTCTTTTTATCTTTCACAGATGCCCCTGGCGGGTAAACCTGATTCTGAAGGAAACACTTGATATCATGATACCACGGCTTATCATCTTTCACCTCTTTAACTGTAAACACATGAGTTGGTTTGTCCAAGCGCATCACGGTGATATTGGGAACTTCATTCCAAAGTTTAACCACAATCATTGAAGCAAGTGTAGCAAGAGCGTCTGCCATCCGATTCTCATCTCGAGGAATGTGATGGAAGTCAACCTCAATAAAGAACGTCGAAATCCTCCTCGCATAATCCCTATATGGAATGAGAACAGGCTGATTCGTTTCCCATTCACCCTTAATCTGATTGACAACGAGGGTCGAATCACCATAAACATCAAGATGCTTGATCCTTAGATCAATGCATTCCTCCAATCCCATAATACATGCCTCATACTCAGCCATATTGTTCGTGCATTTGAAAGTTAGCCTTGCTGTAAAAGGAATATGTGTGCCCTGATGAGTAATAATCACTGCCCTAATACCATTTCCATACTGATTTACAGCGCCATCAAACACCATATTCCATCTGGAACTAGGCTCTGGCCTTTCATCAAGTGTAGGCTCATCGCAATCTTTCATTTTCAAATACAAAATCTCCTCATCTGGGAAGTCATACTGAACTGATTGATAATCCTCAATCGGCTGATGTGCCAGGTGGTCAGCCAAAATACTACCTTTAATAGCCTTCTGAGCTCGATACTCAATATCATACTCGGATAACAACATCTGCCAACGGGAAATTCTTCCAGTTAAAGCAAGGTTCTCAAAAATAACTTAATCGGATCCATTTTGGATATCAACCAAGTCGTATGATTCAACATATACTGGCGTAAGCGCTTAGCAGCCCAAGCCAAAGCACAACATGTTTTCTCAAGCATTGAGTATCGAGACTCACAATCAGTAAACTTCTTACTCAAGTAATAGATAGCATATTCTTTCTTTCCTGATTCGTCCCGCTGACCAAGGATACAACCCATTGAGTCATCAAGAACTGTCAGATACATAATCAATGGTGTTCCTTCCACAGGCGGAGACAGGATCGGAGGCTCAGACAAATATTCTTTAATGCGGTCAAAAGCTTTCTGGCAATCCTCAGTCCAATCATAGGACTGATCTTTCCGAAGGAGCTTGAATATCGGCGCACATGTTTTCTTAGGCACGGGCACCATATTGGCCACCCATTGAGGATATGTAGAAGTCACCAGAAACCCCGCATCAATTTGCTTCTCAACTTCCTCCTTGATTTTTACTGCTATATCGGGATGAGTTCTTCTGAGCTTTTGCTTCACAGGCACACATTCAGGCTTCAAAGGTTGGAAATGTTGCACGATATCAGTATCTAGACCAGGTATGTCTTCATATGACCAGGAAAAGACATCGACATACTCTCGTAGCAACTCAATCAAGCCCTTCTTAACGGATTCTTCCAAGAGTGCCCTAATCTTCACTTCTCGCACATAATCTTCAGACCCCAAATTGATTGTTTCTAGATTCTCAAGATGCGGCTGAATGATCTTCTCTTCATGCTCAAGTAGACGGGTAATCTCGTCAGGAATCTCTTCAACATCATCTTCTTCCGCCTCAAATACATGGAATTCAAAGTTGGGAGATGGTGTTGGATCATTATGTTCAATGGGTTTCATCAGCCTGTGTAGCGGGGTATTCGTTACCCTTGGAGATATTGACTAAATCCAAGGTAAATCATACAAGTCGAGTCGCCACTGCACTTCTATTTATCCAAAGGAATGGTTAGAAAGCGAATAAAAACCTAAAAGTTTTAACAAAAAACTAGTAAAAGAGAAACAAAGATCTGGGTAAGGGGGTTGGTTATGTAATAGGAAGGTGTTAGGCAACCAAAACATCCTAGGTACTCCTAGGGAGCCCTTTTCACACTTGTTGTAAAGGTTGTTGTCTTGTGAAAAATTTATTTGTGCAAACATGATTGAAGAGATGAGAAGAGAATATACAAGTTATTTACATTTTGTGTTTGGATGGATGAATCCATTGCCTACGTACCATCTTAAAAAAGATTAGGATCAAAACCTCATAGTTCGGGGTAAAAATCTAAAAAAAAACAATTGGTGAATTGATTGGTCCAAAAGCCTCAAGGTCTTTTGTTATCAAAGGGAGAAAACTCAACCTAAAACCACAAATCCACCATGTGAGGATAACTTCAACATGCTAGTGAGGGGTTAACCCTATAATAAGCATGGAAGGCTCATTGTCCATCACTAAGGATATAAGTGAGTATTACATCTACCACAAGGATAATTCAAACCTAATAGCTAATGGTTATGAAAAAAATTTGATTAAGGAAGTGGCCACTGGAACCACAAAAAGGCATTTGAATGGGTTATATTTTTTAATTAGAAGTATGTCATACGGTGAACTGGACTTTTTTTGTGGTTTTAATCGCAATGTCGCGGTTAGCAAGAGTCGCCACCGACTTTTCTTTTATCCAATAAGGAAAGGTGGAAAAGAACAGGAAAGACCTTAATTTAGATTTTGGGTTCGGGAGGTACATTATACAAAGGGAAGGTGTTAGCACCCTTTGTATCCATGGTTATCCATGGGCTCTTAATTGCTCGATCACTTATATTATTTTTAAAAAAAAAAGTGTTTGTGAATTGTTTAGAAAAAATTGTTTTGAAAAGAGAATTTAACTTTGTAATGATTCTTGTATGAATGTATACAAAGTGATTATCTCGTTTAGTTTTGAAAATTGTTTAGAAAAATATAACTCGGTAATGATTCTAGTATGAATGTATACCAAGTGGTGATTTTCTGAAGGTATTTTGAAAGGTGTGAGGTGTGAAAAAATGTTTTAGGTTGTGAGCCAGCAATTAAGAGTTATACCGACCCAAGGTCTTTATGAGTATTTCCTATCCTTATGAGGGTAAAACTGTCCTTATTATTGAGAAATAAGTAGTTTTATCCTTTGGATATAAAAGGGTCATCGTAGGGTCATCGATTGGTCATTGAAGGCAACAGTTATGAGGATATCTTAGCATTCGAAGGGACTATCATCATTTAACCGTAGGCAACATCGGAGGGTCATCGAGGGACAAAGTTGTATATTCGAAGGCAACATCCGAGGGACTATAATTTATTTTATGATGATTTAACCGAAGGGTCTTTGCTAAGGGTATCCCCACGTTCGCGGGACATGACCGTAATATCGTAATCGTAAGGCAACAAAGAGAGGTCCAAGATCACTTATTCAAAGGCAAAGTTTTACAATTAATTATATAATTAGGATGAAACTCCACATTAAAATTATTAAAAATAATATATTAAAAAAATTAATACATTAGAAATTAATACATTAAAAAATTAATTTAGGGTGAAACTCCACAAGGGTATCCCACAAATAAAGTGGAATACCTAGCCAATAACCTTTTCCTGGGATATGTGAACCTTTACGAAACTCAAAAAAAGAAACATGTCAGAACACCAAATCAGGGTGCAATCGAAGGTTACACCGGAGAAATATCACAACAATAAATAGGATAGGATGAATAATGCATGGCTATGATAAAAACATAAAAAAAACAGACTAGAAGAATCAGGTACTGTCTCGTTCGCCTCTGCCTCGCCTAGCGAAGGCCACGGATTTTGAATTTGAAAACAGCCCCATGTTAGGAACTTTGAATTTTATGGCATTTTATCACAGGAATAACATGGTCAAACATATAGGGTATTCAGGCATATTTAAATTCCCATACGAAAGCAAATTATATATCAACATTTAATCATGATGCATTATATATGTAGATATGGCCAATTGAAAGTATAAACAATAGAGATACGCAAACCTGTTTGCCAATTCAAGGTTGAAGGGATTGACCACTTGTAGTATCGGAATAAGTTAGGCAGCGGGAATTGGACGGCGATGGCTTCGGTGCAGATGGGCTGCCTTCAGGGTTTCTTTACTCTGAATTCTCCGGGTAGGCAGGGTTCCTATGCCAAAGTTTCTATCCGTCCTTCTCTGTTCTCTCTCTTTCTTTTTCCTCAAGGTTTTGTTCCAAGGAAACCTCAGAGTGTTTTGCTTCTCTTCCTTCTTTCTCCAGTGAATCTCCCAGTGTAAACTCCAAGTCTAACTCCCCTACTGAAACTTCAGTATTTATAGACTAATTTCGTGGGTAATGGGCTTGGAATGAGGGAGACCCAAGTCCAAAATAATTTGTTATATTTTATTTATTTATTTATTTTAATTATTTAATTAATTAATTAATTAATTAATTTTTTTTATTTTTTTTATTTTTTTAGGAAAAATGATGGGTAATTTTTGGGGTATGACAGCTGCCCCTGTTCAATATTCTTGAACCGAGAGAGTTAGGATGGCGTGTATGCCATTCGTGGTCTGGAGGTGGAAGATTATTGAACACTAGAATGCCCCAAAAATTTGCACTTGAGAATCGACAGTTGGTCTTGATGGAGATGGGCTTAAAGATGACATCCGGGAGGTTTGATGACGAAAGCTTCAGATCGCGCCGTACATTAGGCCAATTTGAAGACATGGGTGCCACACTGGGTCGTACATTAGACCGAATAATGAGTCATCCATTAGGCTGCCGACTTCGCTGGGGAGTCGGAGTGTGTCATATGCTGTTGGGGATAAAGGATCAGAATGGACCATACGCTAGATCGTATCTGAGTTGCAGAATGAGCCGTACGTTAGGCTGAATCTGATGACGAAAGGGGTAGTCGTACATTAGACTACACTTCAGAAATGTACCGTATGTTAGGTAGCATTTGAGGGGATGGACATCCGAACGGGTCGTACGTTAGACCGTCGCAGAATGAGTCGTCTGTTATGCCGCATCTGATGATGAAAGCGGTAGTCGTACGCCAGACTACACTTCAGAAATGTACCGTACGTTAGGTAGCATCTGAGGGTTGTAAGATCCAAACGGGTCGTACGTTAGACCGCGTTGGAGTTGCTGGAGTTCAGAATGGATCGTACGCTAGATCGTATCTGAGTTGCAGAATGAGCCGTACGTTAGGCTGTATCCGAAGAAGAAAGTAGTCGTACGCTAGACTACACCCCTGAATGTACCGTACGCTAGGCAGCATCTGAGGATTTGAAGGTCCAAATGGGTCGTACGTTAGACCGCATTGGAGTTGCTGAAGAAGTCATATGTTGGGCTGAATCAGAATGAACCTTACGTTAGGCTGTATCTGATAACCTGTATATGTTGTACTTGCAATAAATGTCTGGGATGGACTTAAAGATGCCATCGTTTAGGAGGATATCGAAGTGTTGTCAAAATGAATGTTCCCATGAACTGTATTTGAAATATGTATCTGAATCTTGAATGTGATTGATAAAGGTGTCTGTCTGAATGAACCTTCTACTTTGACTATATCAGGAGGATAATTAACCTGCAAAGAAAAAGTTAGCTTCATGCTATGTCATGATGCATGAGATGTTTCGTGTTATGCTAAAATAAATGTGAATGTTGTATGCATGCGTATGCTGTGAAAGGATGTAATGAATGAGTTATGCGTATGAGAAGTTCTGCTTGGGGACTCTACTGGGGAAAATAAATCCCCATCTACTGATTTGAGACATTTGTGTCGATGACCCTTTCTCGGCTGGGGATGCTTGATTTCTGTCTGATGGTGGAAATATTCAACAGAGCCTGGCTGGGGATGGATGAGATGATCAATCTGTCTGGTGACGCCGACCTCTGTTGGGGAGTAACTGGCTGTGCCTGGGGATACTGCCATTTTCTGAGGAAAAAAAAAAAAGCTTGCTGGGGAAGAGAATTGGTAGCGGATTCATTGGAAGCATGATTAGACCTTTTCCTTGATCCTGAAGTCGGGTAGTAATTGCTATTGCTATTCTATGCATGTATTTTGGTAAACATTTATCATATTCAAATGCACATATTAATTCAAATTAAATCAATGGACATTTACGCAAACAAAACAGAAAAAGTAAAACAAAAGCATCTTTTTTGAAATGAATCGCATTGATTTTGAAAGGAGGCCTATGAACAGGCAATTTGTGTACAAGGAGACAGAAATCCTAGTAAGAGGAAATTGTCAAAAACAAAGAGAAAGCTATGCAGAAAAGTCTTATTGATTTTAAGTCTACTACTGTCATTATGTCTTCGAGCATCTCATCCCTTGCTGTCGGATAGAAGTGATTGGCTTGGTCAGTCCCTCGAACTTGGATGAAAGTTGACTGAGAACGGGACATAGTCATACGCTTTAATCCCTAATTTTTGCCTGGACCGCCTTTTCAGGTTTTCAGTCCACCAGGATACCCTTTTTTGCCCAAGCCGCCTTTTCAGGTTTTCGACTTGCCGGGTGTACATTTTTTTTATATATCCCTAATTTTTGCCCGAACCCTTTTGGTTCGCCGGGATGCCCTTACTTTTGCCTAGATACGTCGATCTAGCGGGTCTCTTTTATGCGTAGTATTTTTTAACTATGTCCGCGTTCACGGGATGTGGGAAGTCTTCACCATCCATTGTAGCGAGTATCATGGCTCCACCTGAGAATACCTTCTTAACTACAAATGGCCCTTCGTATGTGGGAGTCCATTTGCCTCTGGGGTCAGTTTGTGGTAGGATGATGCGTTTGATTACCAAGTCGCCAATTTGATATACTTGTCTCTTGACCTTTTTGTTGAATGCCCTGGTCATGCGCTTCTGATATATCTGCCCGTGACATACAGCCGCAAGTCTCTTCTCATCCATCAAATTTATCTGATCGAGTCGAGTCTGAATCCATTCGTCCTCGTCTAAGCCCGCCTCTTTCATGATCCTTAGAGAGGGAATCTGAACTTCCACTGGTAAAACGGCTTCCATTCCGTAGACTAAAGAGAAAGGAGTTGCCCCTGTCGAAGTTCGCACGGAAGTACGATAACCATGAAGAGCAAATGGTAACATCTCATGCCAGTCTTTGTATGTTACCGTCATCTTTTGTATAATCTTCTTAATATTCTTATTAGCCGCTTCTACAGCGCCGTTCATCTTTGGCCGGTACGGAGAAGAGTTATGGTGTTTTATTTTGAACTGCGTGCAGAGTTCAGTAATCATCTTGTTGTTCAAATTAGTGCCATTGTCAGTGATAATCCTCTCAGGGACGCCGTATCGGCAGATGAGGCTGTTCTTGATGAATCGTGCCACCACATTCTTAGTAACAGAAGCAAATGAGGCTGCCTCCACCCACTTTGTGAAGTAATCAATAGCAACAAGGATGAAACGATGTCCATTAGAGGCGGTAGGTTTAATTTCGCCAATCACATCAATGCCCCACATTGCAAAGGGCCAAGGCGCTGTCAACACGTTTAAGGGAGCAGGAGGCACATGTACTTTATCCGCATAGATCTGGCACTTATGACAAGTTCTGGAGTGATGGTGGCAATCAGTTTCCATGGTAGACCAATAATACCCTGATCTCAGAATCTTCTTGGCCATCGTATGTCCACTAGAATGAGTCCCAAAGATACCGTCGTGCATGTCTTCCATAATCTTCTCTGATTCCTTTCTATCCACACAGCGAAGCAAAGTCGAATCATGGTTACGTTTGTACAATATTCCATTACTCAAAAAGAATTTAGCGGAGAACTTCCTCAGAAATTTCCTGTTATTGATGGATGTCCCTTCAGGGTATTCTTGAGCTTCTAAATATCTTTTTATCTCGTGGTACCAAGGCTTCTCTTCTACTTCATCAGCGTTAAGTTCATAACAATATGCTGGTTCGTCTAGTCGTTCAATGGTAATCCGGGGAGCTTCATTGTCCCATCTGACTCTGAACATAGATGACATGGTAGCTAATGCGTCTGCCAACTGGTTCTCCTCTCGTGGAATATGTTCGAATGTGATCTCTTCAAAGTATGGGATTAATGTCAACACCCGTTCTCGATAAGGGATGAGATTCGGATGTTTAGTGTCCCATTCTCCTTTGACCTGACTGATTACCAAGGCTGAGTCTCCGTACACCTTCAAGAACTTGATTCTTAGGTCTATAGCAGCTCTGAGTCCCAAAATACATGCTTCATACTCAGCCATATTGTTGGTACACTCAAAACATAGTCTAGCGGTGAAAGGCGTATGGCCACCCTTGGGGGAAATGATCACGACGCCAATACCGTTGCCCAATGCGTTAGACGATCCATCAAAAACCATAGTCCATCGGGATCCCACTTCGGGTCCTTCATTCGGTCCAGGTTCTTCATAATCAGTAACAAGCATGACATCCTCATCTGGGAACTCAAAATTCATAGACTGATAATCATTCACGGCCTGATGAGCCAAATGATCAGCTAGCACGCTTCCTTTGATTGCTTTTTGGGTGGTATACTGGATATCATACTCTGTTAAAATCATCTGCCATCTTGCTATTCTTCCGGAGAGGGCGGGTTTCTCAAATATGTATTTGATAGGATCCATCTTAGAAATCAACAAAGTGGTGTGATTCAACATATACTGTCTTAGTCGGCGAGCAGCCCAGGCCAAAGCACAGCAAGTTTTCTCGAGCAGTGAGTATCTTGTTTCACAGTCGGTAAACTTTTTGCTAAGGTAGTATATGGCATACTCTTTTCGACCGGACTCGTCATGTTGTCCCAACACGCACCCCATTGAGTTTTCTAAAACGGTTAAATACATGATTAGAGGTCTTCCCTCAACTGGTGGCACCAGAATTGGAGGTTCTTGGAGGTACTTCTTGATTTTGTCGAAAGCTTCTTGACATTCATCATTCCATATCATCTCTTGATTTTTTCTCAGTAACTTGAAGATGGGTTTGCAAGTAGCGGTCAAATGGGAAATAAATCGGGCAATGTAATTCAAACGTCCCAAGAAACCTCTGACTTCTTTATCCGTACGGGGAACTGGCATCTCTTGAATAGCTCTCACCTTGGCTGGGTCGACCTCAATACCTTTACCACTGACAATAAAGCCCAAGAGTTTACCAGATCTTACTCCAAAGGTGCATTTGTTCGGGTTCAATCTCAACTTGTATTTCTTCAGCCTCTCAAACAGTTTGTATAAATGATCGAGATGTTCTTCTTCAGTATGAGACCTGGCTATCATATCGTCCACATATACTTCTATTTCATGATGGATCATGTCATGGAACAAAACCACCATAGCACGCTGGTACGTTGCTCCTGCGTTCTTTAAACCAAACGGCATTACTTTATAACAGAAGGTGCCCCATTGCGTCACAAACGTAGTCTTCTCCATGTCCTCAGGTGCCATTTTGATCTGGTTATAACCCGAGAATCCATCCATGAAGGAGAATACCTTGTGTTGAGCGGTGTTGTCTACCAGAACATCAATGTGTGGCAGTGGGAAATCATCCTTGGGACTCGCTCTATTCAAATCTCTGTAATCCACACACATTCGCACCTTACCATCCTTCTTTGGCACTGGTACCACATTAGCAACCCATTGAGGATAAGAAGTAACCGCCAGAAAACCAGCATCGAATTGTTTCATGACTTCGGCCTTGATTTTCTCGGACATTTCAGGACGCATGCGACGAACCTTTTGCTTAACAGGACGACAATCTTCCTTCGTCGGCAAACGATGCACTACTATATCGGTATCCAGCCCTGGCATGTCTTCGTAAGACCAAGCAAAAATCTCCACATAGTCATGTAGCATTTGAATCAATCTTCTTTTGACACTGATTTCCAAGCCTGCTCCTATTTTGACTTCTCTCTTGTCCACCTCGGTACCCAGATTTACAGTCTCAACTGACTCCTCATGCGGCTGGATAGTCCTTTCTTCTTGTAGTAACATTCTGGCAAGTTCTTCAGGTACTTCACAATCTTCCTCACTTCCATCTTCGGCTCGGTAGATCGGATTTTCAAAGTCATAATGAACAGTAGTAGAACTATTATCAACAGGATCCAGAGTGGATAGGGATCTGCAATTCGTTACGTGCGTGTGTGTAAGAAAACATAGCTCGTTTGAAAGATAATAGGAAAGACAAAGAGCGCAATATTTGAATGCAAAACGTCCATTGATTTATTGAATATAAATATGCTTATGAAAATGACAAAACCCTTAACAAATTAGCTATTGTGCCTCGGGCATAGACACAATGCTTTAAGAAGTTTGATTGTAAAAGAAAATTAAAATTTGCAATTCTAGAAATAACAATTACTCCTGACTAAAGGAAATCGGGATAATGTCTTCAGTCTTCCAATTGTTGAGTCCGTCACCAATTGTTGGGAAAATCCAGCTATCCAAGTCGCAATCACTATCAGCATCTTCCACAGCATTAATCTGATTTTTGACTATCTTTCCAGAGTTAAACCCCAGGCCAGCTTTATCAGACTTGTACGGTACATTGATCAGTTGACCCCAACCAGCACGATCACCATTTTCAATCGCGGCTTGAGCATCTTTCAGAGAGATCATGACAGGGGGAGCACGAACAACCTTGGGCACAAGGGGAGTTGGCTTAAGGACAGGACTGGGTGGAGGAACCACTTCAAATGACTGAGAAGGAGTCTCAAAGAATTCACCATCCATCTCAACGTATTTGAAGGCTTGCACACTACTGACAATATACTCTTCTTCTCCACATACAGTGACAACCATGCCTGCTATTGGATACTTCAGCTTTTGATGAAGCGACGAAGCTACCGCACCTGCCCCATGGATCCAAGGGCGCCCCAACAAGCAGGAGTAGGCGGGACGAATGTCCATCACGTGAAAGGTAGTGTTGAAGACTTGAGGTCCTATCTTGATAGGGAGAACCACTTCACCATAGACAACACTCTTCGCACCATCGTAAGCACGCACCACAACATCACTAGGTTTCAGTTCAATGCCTTTGTAGTCAAATTTATCGAGTACAGCTTTCGGGAGCACATTCAAGGAAGAGCCGTTGTCGATCAACACGTGAGCCAGGGTGATCCCCTCACACTCGATGGAGATATGCAGAGCTTTATTGTGATTCTTTCCTGCTGGCGTCAGGTCAGCATCGGAAAAGCCTAGGCCATTGTCAACAGTCAAATTAGCAACATAATGTTCGAATTGATCGACGGATGTTTCTTGAGGCACATGAGCGGTCTTCAAGAATTTCATCAATGCATTGGCATGGGATTCAGAGGATAATAACAAGGACAACATTGAGATTTTAGACGGAGTATGCCCCAATTGTTCCACTACATCAAAATCGCTCTTACGGATGATTTTCAGCATCTCTTCCATTTCCTGTTTGGCAACATCTTCAGAAGTAACTTCGACCGATGTCTCTGACTGAGGAGGATTGACTGGTCTTTTTCCTCGAATTTCGGGAGCGGGAGGTGAGATTTCTGGGGAGTAGATCCTTCCACTTCGAGTAACTTTACTAGTCCCCACAATATCATTAGGATTAGCAGAACTACCAACTTGCTTTATGCCATGGATGTAAACGTCGCCTCCATAGTTCCACGGAATAGCTTTGCTGGAGGAATATGGCACGGGGCCAGGTGCGGTAATAATCAGGGGAGCCACTTTGGGCTCAGCGGTAATCTTCACAGGCACTCTAGTAGCGGTAATCTTCACTGGAGCTTTGGACCTAGCAATCACAGATACCTCTTCAATAGAGTTATCCACCTTAGGAACCCTTTCAAATAGAATTGTACGATCATCCATCAGCCGTTGAATGCCGTTTTTCAACTTCAAACAATCATTGGGTCGGAGTACACAGAGATCGCAATCTTCAGCACAACCTGGAAATAAACCAGCTTGCAATAAATTCTTCTTAACGATCAGGAGAGGAGATGCTAAATCAGCAACGTCAGTAACGTGAGAATTGTCATCCACAACATTAACATTCTGGTCATGATTAGGCATAGGTGTTGTGATGACATTGGGGGTCGCCGGAGGATCAAATTCAATTTCTCCAGCGTCGATCATATCCTGAATCTTGTTCTTCAACAACCAGCAATCATTCGTATCATGCCCGGGGCTATCGGAGTGATAGGCACACCTGGCGTTGGGATTATAACGAGGAGAAGTAGTGTTGGGATTTGCAGGAGGGCCTCTGAGGGTAATCAAATTGGCCTTTAACATACTCTGCAGTGCTTGGGTTAAAGTCATATTGATCTTGGTAAACTGTCTTCTCGACCTGTCTTGTCTGTGTTGGAAGTTCTGAGATGGCGGTGCGGCAATTGTAACTGCCCCAACAGTATGGTCACGATTCTTCTTGTTATGCTTCCTCTCACTGTACACAACATTTGATTCATTCTTTCCCTGATAGGACTTTTTGGTGCTTGCAGAAGTAGCTGCCTGTATCTTTCCACTCCGAATGCCGCTTTCAACCCGTTCACCTGTCAAGATAAGTTCAGTGAAACCTGACGAGGAACTTCCCAGTAGATGGCTGTAGAATGGGCCAGTCAGTGTACCCATGAACATGTCCACTAACTCTCGATCAGTCATAGGGGGTTTGACTCTGCCAGCCAAATCTCTCCACTTTTGAGCATATTCTTTGAAACTTTCTTTAGAGCCCATAGTCATATTTTGTAGCTGTAGCCGAGTAGGCGCTAACTCAGAATTATACTGGTAGTGCTTGTAGAAAGCTGTTGCTAAATCAGTCCATGTGCGGATGTTAGAGCTCTCAAGCTGATAATACCACTCTAACTGTGTGCCAGACAGACTCTCTTGGAAGAAATGGATCCATAGTTTCTTATCAGTAGTGTGCGGCTGAATCTTTCTCACATAAGCCCTTAGATGCATCTGAGGACAAGAGGCACCATCATACTTAGTGAAAATGGGAACCTTGAATTTGCGGGGAATTACCACATCAGAGACCAGACCCAAGTTTTCGAAATCCAGACCGGGCACTTTCTGCCCCTCCATAGCTAGCATACGTTCTTCCAGCAACTTGTACTTATCATCCTTCGGAGAGTACTGTTCATGTTCATAATCTTCGTCGTCGTCCTCAGAATTGACGAGATTAGGATTCTCATCTTCCGAATCATTCTCGGTCTCTTCTTCTGAATCCTTCGGAATTCTAATCTTGACTCCTGTAACCTGTCCCTTAAGCCTTCTCCCCGGGTTGATGTAACCCACAGGTTTCTGGTCCTTCTTCTTCTCCATCAAAAGAGCTTTCAGTTCTTCCTGCCCCTTAGATAAGCTCAGCATCATTTCCTGGAATTGAGCATTCTGGGCCTGGAGATCTTTGACAGTTTGTTCGAGAGCCATTGTTCAATCTGTTTGAATCTGCTGGAATCTGTTGGAATCTGTTTGATAGGAAAATCGTGAGAACACTGATCCTTTAGAATACCTGTTATGCGATGCAATGCAATGTATGAAATGTTTTCAAGGACTTTCGGGATTTAACTTTGCATAAACTAACAAAAAGAGCTTTTTTTTCTTTTCTCTTTTGTTTTTGCTTTTGTTTTTGTTTTTTCTGTTTTTTTAGCAGAGTTAAATCCCTAAATCCTTGAAATGGTTAGTACAATGCCATGATGTTATGATGTTATGTTGTTATGATGTCATGTTGTTAGATAAATAACAAGCACAAGCAAGTCACACAACAATCATTCCTAGGTTTTAAGGCTTGCGTGAGTTCCATAGGTAAATACCCTCCCCACTGAAGTTTGGTTGGTTCAACCTGTCTTAGAATAGCAACCGGGTTCTAGAAGGATCTCAAATCATTGACCTTTCCTTAAGTCCACTTCAGTGCAACACCAAGTGGTTGACCGAAGCTTCCCTAAAGTCCAATCTCAAAGAGTGTAGTATCGAGTCTCAACCAACTCTAGTCGGAACCGAAGCCAGTTATCTCACTACTTTCTAATGGCCAGGATGAGTCAATTAGGGTTCTAAAGGTCTGGTTAATGCTTTTATGACACCACGCGAATGCCAAATATTTCCTCAACTAACATGAGGAACATCAGGACATCCAAAGTGCCACATTAACCGTAGCCATCATTTTGACCATTCCAGTATACGCCGGACAGTCGCGATGATCTCTTGCTACTTACCTAAGGTACACTAGATCCGGGTGTAGGATCTTTCACTCAAGCATAACATACCCAAGCAATCCCTTAAAAATAAATCAGACAAATTGAATAAGTGATCTTGTTTTTAAGGTAACCTCTCTTTTTAAATACTCCGACTCCCCAGCAGAGTCGCCAGTTCTGTCATACAGTGAACTGGACTTTTTTTGTGGTTTTAATCGCAATGTCGCGGTTAGCAAGAGTCGCCACCGACTTTTCTTTTATCCAATAAGGAAAGGTGGAAAAGAACAGGAAAGACCTTAATTTAGATTTTGGGTTCGGGAGGTACATTATACAAAGGGAAGGTGTTAGCACCCTTTGTATCCATGGTTATCCATGGGCTCTTAATTGCTCGATCACTTATATTATTTTTTTAAAAAAAAGTGTTTGTGAATTGTTTAGAAAAAATTGTTTTGAAAAGAGAATTCAACTTTGTAATGATTCTTGTATGAATGTATACAAAGTGATTATCTCGTTTAGTTTTGAAAATTGTTTAGAAAAATATAACTCGGTAATGATTCTAGTATGAATGTATACCAAGTGGTGATTTTCTGAAGGTATTTTGAAAGGTGTGAGGTGTGAAAAAATGTTTTAGGTTGTGAGCCAGCAATTAAGAGTTATACCGACCCAAGGTCTTTATGAGTATTTCCTATCCTTATGAGGGTAAAACTGTCCTTATTATTGAGAAATAAGTAGTTTTATCCTTTGGATATAAAAGGGTCATCGTAGGGTCATCGATTGGTCATTGAAGGCAACAGTTATGAGGATACCTTAGCATTCGAAGGGACTATCATCATTTAACCGTAGGCAACATCGGAGGGTCATCGAGGGACAAAGTTGTATATTCGAAGGCAACATCCGAGGGACTATAATTTATTTTATGATGATTTAACCGAAGGGTCTTTGCTAAGGGTATCCCCACGTTCGCGGGACATGACCGTAATATCGTAATCGTAAGGCAACAAAGAGAGGTCCAAGATCACTTATTCAAAGGCAAAGTTTTACAATTAATTATATAATTAGGATGAAACTCCACATTAAAATTATTAAAAATAATATATTAAAAAAATTAATACATTAGAAATTAATACATTAAAAATTAATTTAGGGTGAAACTCCACAAGGGTATCCCACAAATAAAGTGGAATACCTAGCCAATAACCTTTTCCTGGGATATGTGAACCTTTACGAAACTCAAAAAAAGAAACATGTCAGAACACCAAATCAGGGTGCAATCGAAGGTTACACCGGAGAAATATCACAACAATAAATAGGATAGGATGAATAATGCATGGCTATGATAAAAACATAAAAAAAACAGACTAGAAGAATCAGGTACTGTCTCGTTCGCCTCTGCCTCGCCTAGCGAAGGCCACGGATTTTGAATTTGAAAACAGCCCCATGTTAGGAACTTTGAATTTTATGGCATTTTATCACAGGAATAACATGGTCAAACATATAGGGTATTCAGGCATATTTAAATTCCCATACGAAAGCAAATTATATATCAACATTTAATCATGATGCATTATATATGTAGATATGGCCAATTGAAAGTATAAACAATAGAGATACGCAAACCTGTTTGCCAATTCAAGGTTGAAGGGATTGACCACTTGTAGTATCGGAATAAGTTAGGCAGCGGGAATTGGACGGCGATGGCTTCGGTGCAGATGGGCTGCCTTCAGGGTTTCTTTACTCTGAATTCTCCGGGTAGGCAGGGTTCCTATGCCAAAGTTTCTATCCGTCCTTCTCTGTTCTCTCTCTTTCTTTTTCCTCAAGGTTTTGTTCCAAGGAAACCTCAGAGTGTTTTGCTTCTCTTCCTTCTTTCTCCAGTGAATCTCCCAGTGTAAACTCCAAGTCTAACTCCCCTACTGAAACTTCAGTATTTATAGACTAATTTCGTGGGTAATGGGCTTGGAATGAGGGAGACCCAAGTCCAAAATAATTTGTTATATTTTATTTATTTATTTATTTTAATTATTTAATTAATTAATTAATTAATTAATTAATTTTTTTTTTTTTTTTTTTTTTTTAGGAAAAATGATGGGTAATTTTTGGGGTATGACAAAGTATATACAAAATGGTCAAAGTGAACTTAAAGATTCAA
The DNA here is from genome assembly GCF_024323335.1 of Lathyrus oleraceus. NCBI lineage: Eukaryota > Viridiplantae > Streptophyta > Magnoliopsida > Fabales > Fabaceae > Lathyrus > Lathyrus oleraceus. The sequence continues at coordinate 14,164,208 of NC_066579.1, read as the reverse complement.
TTCAAAGTAAGTATTACGAAGACAAAGTTTGAAAATCAAAAGCATAAGGCTTAGGTTTCTAATGTTTGAAAAGAATGGTTAAACGTTTGTGTCTCATTACGCGAAAAACCGGCGGGAAAACAAAACAACAGAGCCGCCACCGTGCGTTATTTATCCCAAAAGAGGGAAAGGAAACGCTCGAAGTAAACCTGGAAAAGACATGGTCTCGCGACCAAAGAGAGATGGGATCGGGAGTCGGTTATGCGAAGGGAAGGTATTAGCACCCCTACGCATCCGTCGTACTCGACGGGATCCACGCTCAAAAGGAAGGATAAAGGTTGCTAAACACTAAACACAAACTGCACACACTGGCTGAAAGAGACACAGGAAAGACAATAGAAACTAACTCGGCAGGATATCGCATCCTGGGCCTACGTAGTCTGTCAGGCACAGACATCAGAGTCAACGTAGTTCGGGACAGGGGAAAACGTGCTCGCTAGGATGTCGCATCCTATGCATACGTATCTTCTCTAACCAGAGAAAGAATCAGAGCACTCGTAGCTCGGCTAACGCACACCAAACAAAACAAAACACAAACACAGGAAACCGACTGCCAATCGCTGGACTTACGTCAGACTCCACACAAACAGGCAAACATGGAAACCGAATGCCAATCGCTGGACATACATCAGACTCCGAACCAACAAACCCACACTGGAAACCAAATGCCAATAGCTGGACTTATATCGGACTCCAAGCACACAACAAACACACACAGACAGGAAACCGACTGCCAATCGCTGGACTTACGTCAGACCCCAACACATACAAGGGACAAAACAAAAGGTTGCCAGGAGAGATCAGCTCATCTCCTGCCTACGTACCTCATCTGGTATGAGGATCAGGGCGACGTAGTTCCCCTACGCAGGGAAAAAGGACTAGCCTAACCAGATACAAAGGGAGACACAAACTACTAGGGAGACTACGACTCGAGCCTAGAAGTTGTCATGCATTCGATCCCTAAGTTAAGGTTTCTATCTAACTTGCACAGGGAGCAAGCTATCCTAACACAGCACAAACAATCATAAGCACAAAAGCAAGCACACACACTATATACAAACAGAGGGGCTCAAACAAGGCTAGGCTTTAGTCAAGGGGTCATGTCAACCTCAACAAACAAGCCACTGTATCAGGGTGATGTTAGCTCTTAACCCTAACATTGAGAGTTAGGGTGAAGCAGATGAAATGGTAAGTGAAGATAAGACTCCACAGCTCTTATCCCTGGCCTGGGAGAGCTTCAGACAAATGAAAGTGTGGGAGTCCAGAATGTGGGACTCTACTCCACATGACTGACATAACAAAGATCTTGGGTTAATATCCACAATGCATCAACACAATGGTGTGAGCAAGGTGGATGACACACTGAATAGCAGGGGATGGATTGCACATCCCTTGTATCTTCCAATGCCTCTTCACTTAGGAGGTCTTTGATATGTACAAGGACAAAGATAAACAAACACAAACATTGCCTCTTAAGGAGGGCTTCAGACAGGTGCCTGCCCACATAACAGGACAAGTCTTCCAGACTACATGAAGTCAGTGAGTTATACCTCAAATGGTTAAGCAACCAAGCAAAGCAAAAGCAAGTTCAAAAGCACTCTAAGCAACTTAGGTACCTGAAAAAATCTAAACCAATCAGTTTACAACTCCGCAAGTCAAACAGGCAGTCAATAGTCAACAATCAACAGTACACAATCAGACAGACAAGCATCAATGTGCAAGGCACAAGCTCAAACTCAAATGAGCTAATGTCCACCTACAAAACAACTCAAGGTTAACCAATCAAGCAAACATCAATGCTCAAGTGAAGAAGCATCCTTAACTATGGACTTGGATGTGTAACCCTGAAATCAAAACTCAACTGTGAGTCACAAACCACTAGGGCAAGGCCTAGGGTCATAGAGGGAGAAAAAATCCAAAACAGAACATGGAATTCAACATGAATCAACCTCAATCAATTAAGAATACATTCCAAAAAGTCCCATATCAATATCATGCACCAATATCATTTCATGATCAATTGAAGTTCAAGGCAATTTTAAAACTCAAAAATGACCATTCAGCATGAAAAATCTCAATGAAATCAAAAATCAATCCAAAAATTCCACCAGAAATGATGAGCAATCACAACATCCATAATATGCATCATACAAAAAATCAAGGCATTTGGAATTCATTTGGCATGGCAAACACATCACATAAGCTGAATATCAAAAGGTGTGACACAAACTGTCACACCACCTTAACATGAGCATAAAACAGAAATGACACATGATAAAAATACCAAATCTACACCAAAATTTCAAGCAATGAGTCTGGTTATAGCACGCCACATTTCATGAGCATTGGATAAAATCTCAGCATTTCACAAAGGATATGGCAAGGCAAGGTCAAGAACGAACATGTATTCAATCTTCTAGCACAAAAACAATTTCCAGCCATGCAGAATTAATGGAAAAATGATGCTAAAATAATAGACCGAAAATGTGACATAATGCAAAAAACCATATATTTTTTGGAGCATTATTCAATTTTTTATGCATTTATGAAGTTGAGGAAAAAATAAAAAATGCAAGTGAAGCATGGTAGGAACATATGGAAGAAATAAATGAAGCATGTGAATAACTTGCGCCGGCTGGAATCGAACTCAGTACGAGTTCAAAAAGTGAAGCGCGCACCATGTCAAAACGACGCCGTTTTGCCTAAAATCCAGTCCTTCGCTAAGCGAACAGAAACCTTCGCTAAGCGAGCAATCATCTCCTCCAGACCTTCGCTAAGCGAACAATCCTTCGCTAAGCGAGCATTCATCTTCTCCGCGAAAAAGACGACGAACAGTAGCAGCTCAAGAACAAATGTTCCAGATCTTGGAATTAAACACACTAATGTGTATATCCTTCATCCTAGGTCATGAATCTATGTCTATCTTATCCTAATTCTATCTAACATGAGAGAATCGAACACATCAAATTTCATGCGCAAAGCTTCAAATCACCATAACTCGTGCAATTCTTATCCGTTTTTTATGATTTTTATATCAGAATTCTCAGCGCGGAAAGACCTATCTAAACATGTACATAACATCAAGATTTAAGAGATTCGAATTTTTACCTCTTGAAGAGCAGAATCTTGTTTTGCACAATTCAGCAGCTTGTAACGATCCAAATCCACTTGATGATGCTTGTGATGATGCTTGGTGAAGCAAAGAAAGCTTGAATACGTGTAGATCTGGCTTAATCTTGAATTGCCATTTTCAACTTCATGAACTTCAACCACTTGATTCTTGCACGAATTCCACCAAACAGCACTTGATCTGCACTAAATTAAAGCTAGGGAACCAGAATATGAAGCAATATTGCAATGCTTTTTGAAGAAAATTTGAATTATGCTTGGAAGAGAATTTTGGAGGGAGAGAGAATTTTGATGAATTTTGGTGATTCTAGATCTCAAATTGGGAATTGTGATTAACCTCTTTGAAAACAGTTATGATTTGTGTTATATACTCCATCTTAATCATGCTCCTAATCATGTTTAATCAAATGGTAATGGGATTTAGCAAAAATGTGGTGCAAATGCAAATTTGGGATTTTCACCCTATGCATGAAATGCATGGTGAATAGTGCACGAAATGGTATTCAAATTCACTCAAAAGGTCACTTTGGATCCAATGGAAGTGTTAGAATGATCAAATGATGCATCATTTTTAAACTTGAAAATTTCCCTCCAAAATTCAAGTAAAAAACCAAATGATTATATGATGAGAATGCATGGCATGTGATGTATGATTTGGATAGTATATGTCAAGACATGAACAATGCAAAAAGAACCACTTAATTTGGACATTTGGTTTGAAAGTTATGCATGTTTGAAGTTCAAAGTTCACTTGGCCATGATTGATTTACATCTCTTCAACCACACATGAGAAACCCATGATCTTGGACTTTTTGGAAATGGGAGAACAAGATCTTAAACTTTCATGTTGGACAAAATTTCGTTTGAAGCTTTCTTGAGGATGTAATCTTGAGTTGAAAACCTTTCCATTTTTGGCAATTTCAAATTACAGGTCACTTACTATTTTTGGAAAGTTTTGATCTGACCTCAAATTCTTCATTGTTGATGTTTGAAATGTCAAATGAGACTTGTATGGACATGAATGAGTCATATCTAACCATCTCCCACCTCCTAGCCCTCAGTTGACTTACAGTTAACTTTTATGGGCCTCAGATGACTTAATCATGCACTGTGGACTTTGAGCCTTCAACACTTGGCCAAGTTGCATCAAAATGAACCTTGGATCATGTAAGCTCTCTAGCACACCCACAGAGCCTTTATCTCATGGAAAAACCCCTTGCTCTCTTGCACAGACGGATTCTCCTGATCAGTTTTGGCTGATGAAATACCATGCACTATGCAATGTGAATGCAATGTTTATGCAATGTTAATGTGATGTTAGTGAGCTAAAAAAATGAAATGAATGCACAAATGAGAGGTGCAAATTTGAGGTGCTACAGCTGCCCCTATTCAATCAACTGGGAACCTGAACGGATGATAGCAACGGCTGTCAGACCTTCAGGGTAAACATGGATTGAATACAAAAGAACCGTAGAAATTTGCACTCTGCGGGGATCCAAGAAAGGAAAATTCACCAACGGAAGCTTCCACTAGGATCTGATATTTATTACTGAGGATTTTGATTTTTTCTCTCTCAAAGGTACAGTCACATCCAGACATCGGAAGATGATGAATGGAAATAGAAATCACAACTAGACGCCAACGGACGACCGGGAAAAACTCGACGTTTATCGAAACCAACGGAGAGGTGACCAGACATCAACGGATGAATGGGAAAGAGATACAACCATACGTCAACGGACAAAATGGGAAAAACTCAACGTTTATCGAAACCAACGGAGAGGTGACCAGACATCAACGGATGAATGGGAAGACTCGACCAGACGTTAACGGACGAACGGGAGAAGCTCGACGTTTATCGACACCAACGGAGAGAGGTGACCAAACATTAATGAATGACTGGGAGAAGGAAATACAACCATACGTCAACGGACGTAATGGGAAAAACTCAACGTTTATCGAAACCACCGGAGAGGTGACCAGACATCAACGGATGAATGGGAAGACTCGACCAGACGTCAACAGACGAACGGGAGAAGCTCGACGTTCATCGACACCAACGGAGAGGTGACCAGACATCAACGGATGAACTGGGAAGACTCGACCATACGTCAACGGACGAACTGGAGAAGCTCGACGTTTATCGACACCAACAGAGAGGTGACCAGACATCAACGGATGACCTGGGAAAGGATACAACTAAACGTCAACGGACGAATAGGAAAAACTCGACGTTTATCGAAACCAACAGAGAGGTAACCAGACATTAATGAATGACTGGGAAGACTCGACCAGACGTCAACGGACGAACGGGAGAAGCTCAACGTTTATCGACACCAACGGAGAGAGGTGACCAGACATCAACGGATGACCTGGGAAAGGATACAACTAAACGTTAACGGACGAATAGGAAAAACTCGCCGTTTATCGAAACCAACGGAGAGGTAACCAGACATTAATGAATGACTGGGAAGACTCGACCAGACGTCAACGGACGAACGGGAGAAGCTCGACGTTTATCGACACCAACGAAGAGGTGACCAGACATCAACGGATGAATGGGGAAGAAAAGATGTTACGAACATCGAAAGATGATGTCTACGGACACCAAAAGAAGGGATCCACGTGGGGACAATCACGACACTCACGAGTATCGCAAGGATGACATCTACATATGTCAAGGTAAGGCTAAACACTTGCTGGGGATCTCACTAGGGCGAATCAAGCTTTCCTTCCAACTGCGGGCATGGAAATGAACTTCTCTGGGTATTAATCTTGAATACTGTCTATCAAGGGCAACTACAGCAAAGGTGTCGTACAGATGTTGAATAAAGGTCCGCCTCTGCCAGGGATACGGTTTGATTAGGTTGAACACATGAATGCATACGTTTGAACTTTTCTATGGCGTAATGCTCCACATTGAATGGAAATGCTACGTGTTTTGAGGATGCAATGATTACTATATGCAAAATGCAAATGATGAAAACTCCTACTGAGGAGCACACTGATTAGATACTCCAATTCTGTGGGGAGACTCAGTCTGAGAAATACTCCGCGGGGAGTAACACCAACTTCTCACTCGTGCTAGATAATGGCACTGCTGCTGGGGAAAGGATCCCGATCCAGTCGGGGACTCTGCTAGGGAAGCAACCAAAGCGACTTCGCTGGGGAGAGTTGCCAATCCATACGTAGGATAAACTCTGCTGGAGACAATTTCCACCGAACCTGATCCACTCGGGGAACCTGCTGGGGAAAATTAACAACACAACCCTCTGCTCGGGAGATCTGCCAGGGGACAAACCTTCACAACCCTGTTGGGGAAAGGCCTACACCACTCTGCTGAGGAAATAATACACCAGATCATGCTGGGGATAGACATCCACAACCCTGCCGGAGAAAAGCGTTCACGCCCACGCTGGAAATAGCAGTACTTCACACCAGACTGCTGGGGGACAAAACCACTCCGATGACACCTTCGCTGGGGGTACAACGTCCTTCCCACTCAGTGGGGATTAAAAATCTTCAGACTCAGCTAGGAAACCACTTCCAGGCTTGCTAGGCCCCTGCTGGGGAAGAACAATTATAATAGTTCTCAGACTTGCTAGGGGAAACAGACACTTCCAAGCCTACTGGGGAAACGTCCTCAACCCTTAGGAACAATTTACCCACCGATACCTCCACTAGGGATATGGCAACCTTAAGGCTCGCTGAGGAGACACCGATCTCGAATCTGCCAGGGAGATAACACTCTCAAACCCACTAGGGAGATACGGCTTATTTGACACAGAACACCTGTCGATTCGTCGAACATTGGCATTCATCATCCAACCACAGTGTCGACTTTCCACTTTTGAGAACTCCCAGACTCGTCTGGACTTTTCTGGTTCATCACCTTGTATTCCCGACTCCTCCGTACTCCACGAAGATCGAACTCCTAGGATTCATACAAACTTTCCAGTCCTTAGACTTTGAAGAGTCTTCTTGATTAACCTTCCAGGATCGTCGTCGTATTTCTTCACCGTCTTTCCTATCCCTTGCCCCTGGTCGGACTCCAGGGGGATCTATTGTCAGAAAACTTCACGTCACGACCTACCAGTGAATGAAGACATCTAACAGCACCTGCACAAGAGATCGTTAGACAAAAGCGTGCCCCAGGCGTGCCAACATTCCAACACTTGGGTCACTCAATCTTTCGAATAAGATTTCCATATTTCAATCTTATAAGCATGCATCAGAAGGGATCTCCATGTTTCAAAATGCGAATATTCTTGTCAAAAATAAACGGATGTTTTCGCAATCAAAGCGGTAATGAAGACAAAAACAAAATTTATTTGACTGAACATGCATTTTATTGACGGAAAAAAAAAGAACGGCTCAGAACCGAGCAACACACAGGAAGCAATCCCTGGAAAGAGGTAATTGCGCACAAAAGGAAAAATCTTATCCTAATGGCAATGTGAAACCGTGATCTCATCGGGTTCCAACTCGGTTACACCCCATATGTCCTCAAGACTTTCCGCACTTTCTGTCTTCTGAACAAGATGTAACACCCCGAATAAAATAACAGAATTATTTAAATTAAGTTAATAATATATTTATTAATTTAATTAAATAAACTGAATTATTGGATTATTATTATTATTATTTGGAATAATAATTAGTAGAAATATATAAGTTGGAATAAGAAAAGAAAAAGGGTTTTCATTTTGGTAAAGAGTTTTCACGTGAAACAGAGAAGCGGCTGAAAGGTGAAAAGTGGAGAAAGGGCAAAGAGGAAGAGCTAGAGAGCAAAGGTTGAAGAACGGAAAAGCTTGAAGCTTAGAGATTGCCGGATTATCTCAGGTAAGGGGGGTTTATCGTCGTTTAATGGGTATTATAGATTAACATGTAATGGGTAGTGATAAACCGTTGATTTGACCCTAATGGGGATGTTGAGTGCTGAAATATTGTGATGAGTAAGTTGTATTGAAGCTGTAATTTAGTCCGTAATTGTGTGAGTCGTGTTCCCCCGAACGTATAGCTTTTTATGGAAATTGAATCGGAGGTCCGGAAGTCCTCCAACGGCGGAAAATGCGGAGAACTCTGCATTCTGCCTTGTGTTAGCGCAGGAACTGCTGTTTCGTCTGCGTTAACCGGTTAACCCAGGGCGTTAACCGGTTAACACTGTTATATTTTGTGGAAATGTGCTGTTTTGCCTGCGTTAACCGGTTAACCCAGGGCGTTAACCGGTTAACACTGTTGCGTTTGGCCAGAAAGTGTGTTTTGTCCTGCGTTAACCGGTTAACCCAGGGCGTTAACCGGTTAACACTGTTGGAAATTAGAAAAATTGGTATTTTAATGTTGTGAACATAATTGGTGATTGGCCTATTATCGTTAATTGTGATGAGTAATTTTGTTGGGTTAGATTATGAAGTGTTGATACAAATATGTGGATAAGTTGTGTTAAAGTCGTTGAAAATACTGAGTTGTAGGCTTGGTGAGCCAAAGTTGATTATAAGTTGATTTTGTTGAATACATTGTTGTGTTGCTGTTATTATTATGTTGTCGAAATTTTAAAGTCGTATATGCCATGTACATTTATATGCATTAAGTCGGAGCTTTGCTCACACCACGTTGGCCTGGATTGGCAAATTTTAAGTTGAAAGTTGAAGGCTTATGCCTTGATGCCCACTAAAATGGCAATGATTTTAAGTTGGGAGTTTTACTCCGAATGGTACCACATGCATGACGAGTCGAGTCTCATTAGAGTTGCATTATGTCGGTTTGTTGTATGTGTATCAGTGGTATTGATCTTGAGTATGTATATGAGTTGTGTTGATATTGGGTGATTAATGAGTTAAATTACTTAACATAACATGATAATTTATAATGCTTGTTATATCGATTGAGGAACTCACCCTTACATCTATTTTTCAGGTAACGAGCAGTGATTGAGTAGAAGCTAGTGCGTGGAGTCTAGTGTAGTCTACTTAGTGGGTCGTGCTCTGATAGATGTAACATCGGGACGGGATGTTTAATTGTTTTAGTGTCGGTTGTTGAACCATTTTACATGTAATATGTTATACGTTTTAATTGGTTAACGTAATTTCTATCCGCTGCGAATTATGCAAACAAAAATGTTTATTTTGATTAAATAAAGAGCATGACAGTTATTAATGTATGAAGTGTTGTGTGACACCCTTGGTGCATAATTACTCTGATATATATATTTGTTGTTGTTATTAAATAATTGGGGTATTTTAGAAGGGTGTTACATTAGTGGTATCAGAGCAGGTCGGTCTGTCCGGCCAGTTGTCGTGTCGTTACTGTTTAACAATTATGTATTGTTACCAATCTAACTTTTAAGTTGTGTTGTATTGACAAGTTGAAATGGCTGGAAGGAATGACGCTGCAATGGCTGCCGCAATGCAAGCGATGGCACAAGCTGTGCAGAACTTGCCAAATGCTGGTGGTGATGCTGGATCACGTAGCTTGGCGACTTTTCAGAGAGAGAATCCGCCGGTGTTTAAAGGGAAGCATGATCCAGATGCAGCCTTGGGATGGTTGAAAGAAATTGAGAGAATCTTCCGTGTTATGGATTGCACTCCAGCTCAGAAGGTTCGGTATGGTACTCACATGCTAGCAGTCGAAGCTGATGACTGGTGGCTAGAGACTCACGAGAGGTTGACCGTGGCAGGTGAAGTCATTACTTGGGATGTATTCCGTAGGGAATTCATGAGAAAGTATTATCCGGAAGATGTCCGTGGTAAGAAGGAAATTGAGTTCCTTGAGCTGAAGCAAGGAAACATGTCTGTCACTGATTATGCTGCGAAATTTGTGGAGCTGTCCAAATTTTATCCTCATTACACTGGTGCTGGTGCTGAATTTTCGAAGTGCATCAAGTTTGAAAACGGACTGCGCTCTGAAATTAAGAAGGCTGTGGGGTATCAGAAGATACGCATTTTTACTGAATTGGTTGATAGCTGCAGGATATTTGAAGAAGACAATAATGCTCATTACAAGATTGTCAGTGACCGCAGGGGCAAGCAGCATCAAAACCGTGGAAAGCCGTATGATGCTCCAGTGGGGAGAGGGAAACAAGGAGTTGCTCCGGCTCAGAGAACCAGTAGGGAAGGTGCTCCTGCTGGTATAGTTTGCTTCAAATGTGGTCAGGCTGGTCATAAGAGTAATGTATGCACTGCTGAAGTAAAGAGGTGTTTTCGCTGTGGTAAGACTGGTCATGCAATAGCTGATTGCAAGCACAAGGAAATGATTTGTTTTAATTGTGGCGAAGAAGGGCATATTGGAAGTCAGTGTCAGAAGCCAAAGAAATCTCAGACTGGGAAGGTGTTCGCATTGACCGGAACTCAAACCTCCAGTGAGGACAGACTTATCCGAGGTACGTGTTATATTAATGGCTTTCCTCTTGTAGCTATTATTGACACAGGTGCGACTCATTCCTTTATACCTTTGGATTGTGCTGTGAAACTTAAGTTAGAGATATCTGAGATGTTTGGTAGTATGGTAATTGATACTCCTGCGAAGGGTTCAGTGACTACTACTTCGGTTTGTTTAAATTGTCCTTTGAGTATTTTTGGTAGAGACTTTGGGATGGACCTAGTGTGTCTTCCACTAGTGCAGATTGATGTTATTCTGGGTATGAACTGGTTGGTGTTTAACCGAGTTTCTATCAATTGTTTTGATAAGACGGTGGTCTTTCCTGAGATTGAGGAGGGAAGGAGTTTATTTCTATCAGCAAGGCAAGTGAACGAGGAAGTAGCAGATGGGGCAGAATTGTTTATGCTGTTAGCGACATTGGAGGCTAAAGATAAACTGGTGATTTGTGATCTAGCCGTGGTGTGTGATTTTCCTGATGTGTTTCCTGAAGAGGTGAATGAATTACCACCAGAATGCGAAGTGGAGTTCTCGATTGATTTGGTACCTGGTACTAGGCCGATATCGATGGCTCCGTACCGTATGTCTGCTGTTGAGTTAACTGAATTGAAGAGTCAGTTGGAAGATCTGTTGGATAAGAAATTTATTCGTCAGAGTGTGTCACCGTGGGGTGCACCAGTGCTATTGGTTAAGAAGAAAGAAGGTACTATGAGGTTGTGTGTGGACTACAGGCAACTGAATAAAGTGACGATCAAGAATCGGTATCCTTTGCCGAGGATTGATGATTTGATGGATCAGTTGGTTGGTGCAAGTGTGTTCAGCAAAATAGATTTGAGATCTGGGTATCATCAGATCCGTGTGAAACCGAGGATATTCAGAAGACTGCTTTCAGAACAAGGTATGGACATTACGAGTATTCTGTAATGCCTTTTGGTGTGACTAATGCGCCTGGAGTATTTATGGAGTATATGAATAGGATTTTCCATCCGTATCTAGACAAGTTTGTTGTGGTGTTTATTGATGATATTTTGGTGTATTCGAAATCTGAAGAAGAGCATGCTGAACATTTGAGAATGGTTTTGGGAGTTCTACGAGAAAAGAAGTTATTTGCTAAATTGTCCAAGTGTGAATTTTGGTTAGGAGAGGTAAGTTTTCTTGGTCATGTGATTTCAAGAGATGGTGTTGCTGTTGATCCTTCTAAGATAGAAGCGGTATCTAAGTGGGAAGCTCCGAAGTCTGTTGCCGAGATTCGAAGTTTCCTTGGTTTGGCTGGTTATTATAGGAAGTTCATTGAGGGATTTTCTAAGTTGGCGTTACCATTGACGATGTTGACTAGGAAGGGGCAAGCGTTTGTTTGGAACTCAAAATGTGAAGAAGGTTTCCAAGAGTTAAAGAGAAGGTTAACTACTGCTCCTATTCTGATATTACCGAGTTCGTCGGAATCATTTGAAGTTTACTGTGATGCTTCATTGTTGGGTTTGGGTGGCGTGTTGATGCAGAATAAGCAGGTTATAGCTTATGCTTCAAGACAGCTGAGGGTTCATGAGAGGAACTATCCGACGCACGATTTGGAGTTGGCGGCTGTGGTGTTTGTTCTGAAGTTATGGAGGCATTACTTGTACGGGTCAAGATTTGAGGTTTTCAGTGACCATAAAAGTTTAAAGTATTTGTTTGATCAGAAAGAGCTGAATATGAGACAGAGGAGATGGTTAGAGTTTCTGAAGGATTATGACTTCGGTTTTAATTACCATCCGGGTAAAGCAAACGTAGTGGCTGATGCATTGAGTCGGAAATCATTACACATGTCTATGCTAATGGTTAAGGAATTGGATTTAATTGAGCAGTTTAGAGACTTGAGTTTGGTGTGTGAGAGTACTCACAATAGTGTTAAATTGGGAATGTTGAAGTTAACAAGTGGTATTCTGGATGAGATCAGAGAGGGTCAGAAATCCGATGTGCTTTTGGTTGATAAGTTGACTCTAGTGAATCAAGGTCAAGGTGGCGAATTCAGAGTTGATGAGAATGGTGTTTTGAAATTTGGTAGTCGGGTGTGTATTCCGGATGTTACCGAACTTAAGAAGAGTATTCTTGAAGAAGGACATCGTAGTGGGTTGAGTATTCATCCTGGAGCTACGAAGATGTATCATGATTTGAAAAAGTTATTTTGGTGGCCGGGAATGAAAAGAGAAATTGCGAGTTTTGTTTATTCTTGTTTGACTTGCCAGAAGTCAAAGATTGAGCATCAGAAGCCGTCTGGGCTAATGCAACCGTTGGCTATTCCAGAGTGGAAGTGGGATAGTATCAGTATGGATTTTGTTTCTGGTTTACCGAGGACAATTAAGAATTTTGAAGCTATTTGGGTGATTGTTGACAGATTGACAAAGTCGGCTCATTTCATTCCGATTAGAATGGATTATCCGTTAGAGAAATTAGCTGAGTTGTATATTGGAAAATTGTAAGTTTGCATGGTATTCCGTCGAGTATTGTTTCGGACAGAGATCCTAGATTTACATCGAAGTTCTGGGAAGGTTTGCAGAAGGCTTTGGGAACTAAGCTGAGATTGAGTTCTGCATATCATCCGCAGACTGATGGTCAGACTGAGAGGACGATTCAGTCATTGGAGGATCTTTTGAGAGCTTGTGTTTTTGGAGAAGGGAGGTACTTGGGATTGTTATTTACCTTTGATTGAGTTTACCTACAACAATAGTTTTCATTCGAGCATTGGTATGGCGCCGTTTGAAGCTTTGTATGGTAGGAGATGTCGGACACCGTTATGTTGGTATGAGTCCGGTGAGAGTGCTGTGGTTGGACCGGAGATTGTTCAACAAACTACGGAAAAGATTAAGATGATTCAGGAGAAGATGAGAATTGCTCAGAGTCGTCAGAAGAGTTATCATGACAAGAGGAGGAAGTCACTTGAGTTCCGAGAGGGAGATCACGTGTTTCTTCGTGTTACTCCGATAACTGGGGTTGGTCGAGCTTTGAAGTCAAAGAAGTTGACACCGCGATTTATTGGTCCTTATCAGATTTTGGAGAGGATAGGAGAGGTAGCCTATCGTATCGCTTTACCGCCGTCACTTGCGAATTTGCATGAGGTTTTTCATGTGTCTCAGTTGAGGAGGTATATTCATGATCCGTCGCATGTGATCCAAGTAGATGATGTACAGGTGAGAGATAACCTGACTGTTGAAATATCGCCTATGAGGATTGAGGATCGAGAGTTGAAGCAGTTGCGGGGTAAAGAAATTGCCTTAGTGAAGGTAGCTTGGGGAGGACCAGCAGGTGGCAATGTGACTTGGGAACTGGAGAGTCAGATGAAAGAGTCTTATCCAGAGTTGTTTGCTTGAGGTATGTTTTCGAGGACGAAAACTCTTTTAGTGGGGGAGAGTTGTAACACCCCGAATAAAATAAGAGAATTATTTAAATTAAGTTATTAATATATTTATTAATTTAATTAAATAAACTGAATTATTGGATTATTATTATTATTATTTGGAATAATAATTAGTAGAAATATATAAGTTGGAATAAGAAAAGAAAAAGGGTTTTCATTTTGGTAAAGAGTTTTCACGTGAAACAGAGAAGCGGCTGAAAGGTGAAAAGTGGAGAAAGGGCAAAGAGGAAGAGCTAGAGAGCAAAGGTTGAAGAACGGAAAAGCTTGAAGCTTAGAGATTGCCGGATTATCTCAGGTAAGGGGGGTTTATCGTCGTTTAATGGGTATTATAGATTAACATGTAATGGGTAGTGATAAACCGTTGATTTGACCCTAATGGGGATGTTGAGTGCTGAAATATTGTGATGAGTAAGTTGTATTGAAGCTGTAATTGAGTCCGTAATTGTGTGAGTCGTGTTCCCCCGAACGTATAGCTTTTTACGGAAATTGAATCGGAGGTCCGGAAGTCCTCCAACGGCGGAAAATGCGGAGAACTCTGCATTCTGCCTTGTGTTAGCGCAGGAACTGCTGTTTCGTCTGCGTTAACCGTTAACCCAGGGCGTTAACCGGTTAACACTGTTATATTTTGTGGAAATGTGTTATTTTGCCTGCGTTAACCGGTTAACCCAGGGCGTTAACCGGTTAACACTGTTGCGTTTGGCCAGAAAGTGTGTTTTTGTCCTACGTTAACCGGTTAACCCAGGGCGTTAACCGGTTAACACTGTTGGAATTAGAAAAATTGGTATTTTAATGTTGTGAACATAATTGGTGATTGGCCTATTATCGTTAATTGTGATGAGTAATTTTGTTGGGTTAGATTATGAAGTGTTGATACAAATATGTGGATAAGTTGTGTTAAAGTCGTTGAAAATACTGAGTTGTAGGCTTGGTGAGCCAAAGTTGATTATAAGTTGATTTTGTTGAATACATTGTTGTGTTGCTGTTATTATTATGTTGTCGAAATTTTAAAGTCGTATATGCCATGTACATTCATATGCATTAAGTCGGAGCTTTGCTCACACCACGTTGGCCTGGATTGGCAAATTTTAAGTTGAAAGTTGAAGGCTTATGCCTTGATGCCCACTAAAATGGCAATGATTTTAAGTTGGGAGTTTTACTCCGAATGGTACCACATGCATGACGAGTCGAGTCTCATTAGAGTTGCATTATGTCGGTTTGTTGTATGTGTATCAGTGGTATTGATCTTGAGTATGTATATGAGTTGTGTTGATATTGGGTGATTAATGAGTTAAATTACTTAACATAACATGATAATTTATAATGCTTGTTATATCGATTGAGGAACTCACCCTTACATCTATTTTTCAGGTAACGAGCAGTGATTGAGTAGAAGCTAGTGCGTGGAGTCTAGTGTAGTCTACTTAGTGGGTCGTGCTCTGATAGATGTAACATCGGGACGGGATGTTTAATTGTTTTAGTGTCGGTTGTTGAACCATTTTACATGTAATATGTTATACGTTTTAATTGGTTAACGTAATTTCTATCCGCTGCGAATTATGCAAACAAAAATGTTTATTTTGATTAAATAAAGAGCATGACAGTTATTAATGTATGAAGTGTTGTGTGACACCCTTGGTGCATAATTACTCTGATATATATATATTGTTGTTGTTATTAAATAATTGGGGTATTTTAGAAGGGTGTTACATTAGTGGTATCAGAGCAGGTCGGTCTGTCCGGCCAGTTGTCGTGTCGTTACTGTTTAACAATTATGTATTGTTACCAATCTAACTTTTAAGTTGTGTTGTATTGACAAGTTGAAATGGCTGGAAGGAATGACGCTGCAATGGCTGCCGCAATGCAAGCGATGGCACAAGCTGTGCAGAACTTGCCAAATGCTGGTGGTGATGCTGGATCACGTAGCTTGGCGACTTTTCAGAGAGAGAATCCGCCGGTGTTTAAAGGGAAGCATGATCCAGATGCAGCCTTGGGATGGTTGAAAGAAATTGAGAGAATCTTCCGTGTTATGGATTGCACTCCAGCTCAGAAGGTTCGGTATGGTACTCACATGCTAGCAGTCGAAGCTGATGACTGGTGGCTAGAGACTCACGAGAGGTTGACCGTGGCAGGTGAAGTCATTACTTGGGATGTATTCCGTAGGGAATTCATGAGAAAGTATTATCCGGAAGATGTCCGTGGTAAGAAGGAAATTGAGTTCCTTGAGCTGAAGCAAGGAAACATGTCTGTCACTGATTATGCTGCGAAATTTGTGGAGCTGTCCAAATTTTATCCTCATTACACTGGTGCTGGTGCTGAATTTTCGAAGTGCATCAAGTTTGAAAACGGACTGCGCTCTGAAATTAAGAAGGCTGTGGGGTATCAGAAGATACGCATTTTTACTGAATTGGTTGATAGCTGCAGGATATTTGAAGAAGACAATAATGCTCATTACAAGATTGTCAGTGACCGCAGGGGCAAGCAGCATCAAAACCGTGGAAAGCCGTATGATGCTCCAGTGGGGAGAGGGAAACAAGGAGTTGCTCCGGCTCAGAGAACCAGTAGGGAAGGTGCTCCTGCTGGTATAGTTTGCTTCAAATGTGGTCAGGCTGGTCATAAGAGTAATGTATGCACTGCTGAAGTAAAGAGGTGTTTTCGCTGTGGTAAGACTGGTCATGCAATAGCTGATTGCAAGCACAAGGAAATGATTTGTTTTAATTGTGGCGAAGAAGGGCATATTGGAAGTCAGTGTCAGAAGCCAAAGAAATCTCAGACTGGGAAGGTGTTCGCATTGACCGGAACTCAAACCTCCAGTGAGGACAGACTTATCCGAGGTACGTGTTATATTAATGGCTTTCCTCTTGTAGCTATTATTGACACAGGTGCGACTCATTCCTTTATACCTTTGGATTGTGCTGTGAAACTTAAGTTAGAGATATCTGAGATGTTTGGTAGTATGGTAATTGATACTCCTGCGAAGGGTTCAGTGACTACTACTTCGGTTTGTTTAAATTGTCCTTTGAGTATTTTTGGTAGAGACTTTGGGATGGACCTAGTGTGTCTTCCACTAGTGCAGATTGATGTTATTCTGGGTATGAACTGGTTGGTGTTTAACCGAGTTTCTATCAATTGTTTTGATAAGACGGTGGTCTTTCCTGAGATTGAGGAGGGAAGGAGTTTGTTTCTATCAGCAAGGCAAGTGAACGAGGAAGTAGCAGATGGGGCAGAATTGTTTATGCTGTTAGCGACATTGGAGGCTAAAGATAAACTGGTGATTTGTGATCTAGCCGTGGTGTGTGATTTTCCTGATGTGTTTCCTGAAGAGGTGAATGAATTACCACCAGAATGCGAAGTGGAGTTCTCGATTGATTTGGTACCTGGTACTAGGCCGATATCGATGGCTCCGTACCGTATGTCTGCTGTTGAGTTAACTGAATTGAAGAGTCAGTTGGAAGATCTGTTGGATAAGAAATTTATTCGTCAGAGTGTGTCACCGTGGGGTGCACCAGTGCTATTGGTTAAGAAGAAAGAAGGTACTATGAGGTTGTGTGTGGACTACAGGCAACTGAATAAAGTGACGATCAAGAATCGGTATCCTTTGCCGAGGATTGATGATTTGATGGATCAGTTGGTTGGTGCAAGTGTGTTCAGCAAAATAGATTTGAGATCTGGGTATCATCAGATCCGTGTGAAAACCGAGGATATTCAGAAGACTGCTTTCAGAATAAGGTATGGACATTACGAGTATTCTGTAATGCCTTTTGGTGTGACTAATGCGCCTGGAGTATTTATGGAGTATATGAATAGGATTTTCCATCCGTATCTAGACAAGTTTGTTGTGGTGTTTATTGATGATATTTTGGTGTAATTCGAAATCTGAAGAAGAGCATGCTGAACATTTGAGAATGGTTTTGGGAGTTCTACGAGAAAAGAAGTTATTTGCTAAATTGTCCAAGTGTGAATTTTGGTTAGGAGAGGTAAGTTTTCTTGGTCATGTGATTTCAAGAGATGGTGTTGCTGTTGATCCTTCTAAGATAGAAGCGGTATCTAAGTGGGAAGCTCCGAAGTCTGTTGCCGAGATTCGAAGTTTCCTTGGTTTGGCTGGTTATTATAGGAAGTTCATTGAGGGATTTTCTAAGTTGGCGTTACCATTGACGATGTTGACTAGGAAGGGGCAAGCGTTTGTTTGGAACTCAAAATGTGAAGAAGGTTTCCAAGAGTTAAAGAGAAGGTTAACTACTGCTCCTATTCTGATATTACCGAGTTCGTCGGAATCATTTGAAGTTTACTGTGATGCTTCATTGTTGGGTTTGGGTGGCGTGTTGATGCAGAATAAGCAGGTTATAGCTTATGCTTCAAGACAGCTGAGGGTTCATGAGAGGAACTATCCGACGCACGATTTGGAGTTGGCGGCTGTGGTGTTTGTTCTGAAGTTATGGAGGCATTACTTGTACGGGTCAAGATTTGAGGTTTTCAGTGACCATAAAAGTTTAAAGTATTTGTTTGATCAGAAAGAGCTGAATATGAGACAGAGGAGATGGTTAGAGTTTCTGAAGGATTATGACTTCGGTTTGAATTACCATCCGGGTAAAGCAAACGTAGTGGCTGATGCATTGAGTCGGAAATCATTACACATGTCTATGCTAATGGTTAAGGAATTGGATTTAATTGAGCAGTTTAGAGACTTGAGTTTGGTGTGTGAGAGTACTCACAATAGTGTTAAATTGGGAATGTTGAAGTTAACAAGTGGTATTCTGGATGAGATCAGAGAGGGTCAGAAATCCGATGTGCTTTTGGTTGATAAGTTGACTCTAGTGAATCAAGGTCAAGGTGGCGAATTCAGAGTTGATGAGAATGGTGTTTTGAAATTTGGTAGTCGGGTGTGTATTCCGGATGTTACCGAACTTAAGAAGAGTATTCTTGAAGAAGGACATCGTAGTGGGTTGAGTATTCATCCTGGAGCTACGAAGATGTATCATGATTTGAAAAAGTTATTTTGGTGGCCGGGAATGAAAAGAGAAATTGCGAGTTTTGTTTATTCTTGTTTGACTTGCCAGAAGTCAAAGATTGAGCATCAGAAGTCGTCTGGGCTAATGCAACCGTTGGCTATTCCAGAGTGGAAGTGGGATAGTATCAGTATGGATTTTGTTTCTGGTTTACCGAGGACAATTAAGAATTTTGAAGCTATTTGGGTGATTGTTGACAGATTGACAAAGTCGGCTCATTTCATTCCGATTAGAATGGATTATCCGTTAGAGAAATTAGCTGAGTTGTATATTGGGAAAATTGTAAGTTTGCATGGTATTCCGTCGAGTATTGTTTCGGACAGAGATCCTAGATTTACATCGAAGTTCTGGGAAGGTTTGCAGAAGGCTTTGGGAACTAAGCTGAGATTGAGTTCTGCATATCATCCGCAGACTGATGGTCAGACTGAGAGGACGATTCAGTCATTGGAGGATCTTTTGAGAGCTTGTGTTTTGGAGAAGGGAGGTACTTGGGATTGTTATTTACCTTTGATTGAGTTTACCTACAACAATAGTTTTCATTCGAGCATTGGTATGGCGCCGTTTGAAGCTTTGTATGGTAGGAGATGTCGGACACCATTATGTTGGTATGAGTCCGGTGAGAGTGCTGTGGTTGGACCGGAGATTGTTCAACAAACTACGGAAAAGATTAAGATGATTCAGGAGAAGATGAGAATTGCTCAGAGTCGTCAGAAGAGTTATCATGACAAGAGGAGGAAGTCACTTGAGTTCCGAGAGGGAGATCACGTGTTTCTTCGTGTTACTCCGATAACTGGGGTTGGTCGAGCTTTGAAGTCAAAGAAGTTGACACCGCGATTTATTGGTCCTTATCAGATTTTGGAGAGGATAGGAGAGGTAGCCTATCGTATCGCTTTACCGCCGTCACTTGCGAATTTGCATGAGGTTTTTCATGTGTCTCAGTTGAGGAGGTATATTCATGATCCGTCGCATGTGATCCAAGTAGATGATGTACAGGTGAGAGATAACCTGACTGTTGAAATATCGCCTATGAGGATTGAGGATCGAGAGTTGAAGCAGTTGCGGGGTAAAGAAATTGCCTTAGTGAAGGTAGCTTGGGGAGGACCAGCAGGTGGCAATGTGACTTGGGAACTGGAGAGTCAGATGAAAGAGTCTTATCCAGAGTTGTTTGCTTGAGGTATGTTTTCGAGGACGAAAACTCTTTTAGTGGGGGAGAGTTGTAACACCCCGAATAAAATAAGAGAATTATTTAAATTAAGTTATTAATATATTTATTAATTTAATTAAATAAACTGAATTATTGGATTATTATTATTATTATTTGGAATAATAATTAGTAGAAATATATAAGTTGGAATAAGAAAAGAAAAAGGGTTTTCATTTTGGTAAAGAGTTTTCACGTGAAACAGAGAAGCGGCTGAAAGGTGAAAAGTGGAGAAAGGGCAAAGAGGAAGAGCTAGAGAGCAAAGGTTGAAGAACGGAAAAGCTTGAAGCTTAGAGATTGCCGGATTATCTCAGGTAAGGGGGGTTTATCGTCGTTTAATGGGTATTATAGATTAACATGTAATGGGTAGTGATAAACCGTTGATTTGACCCTAATGGGGATGTTGAGTGCTGAAATATTGTGATGAGTAAGTTGTATTGAAGCTGTAATTGAGTCCGTAATTGTGTGAGTCGTGTTCCCCCGAACGTATAGCTTTTTACGGAAATTGAATCGGAGGTCCGGAAGTCCTCCAACGGCGGAAAATGCGGAGAACTCTGCATTCTGCCTTGTGTTAGCGCAGGAACTGCTGTTTCGTCTGCGTTAACCGGTTAACCCAGGGCGTTAACCGGTTAACACTGTTATATTTTGTGGAAATGTGTTATTTTGCCTGCGTTAACCGGTTAACCCAGGGCGTTAACCGGTTAACACTGTTGCGTTTGGCCAGAAAGTGTGTTTTGTCCTGCGTTAACCGGTTAACCCAGGGCGTTAACCGGTTAACACTGTTGGAAATTAGAAAAATTGGTATTTTAATGTTGTGAACATAATTGGTGATTGGCCTATTATCGTTAATTGTGATGAGTAATTTTGTTGGGTTAGATTATGAAGTGTTGATACAAATATGTGGATAAGTTGTGTTAAAGTCGTTGAAAATACTGAGTTGTAGGCTTGGTGAGCCAAAGTTGATTATAAGTTGATTTTGTTGAATACATTGTTGTGTTGCTGTTATTATTATGTTGTCGAAATTTTAAAGTCGTATATGCCATGTACATTCATATGCATTAAGTCGGAGCTTTGCTCACACCACGTTGGCCTGGATTGGCAAATTTTAAGTTGAAAGTTGAAGGCTTATGCCTTGATGCCCACTAAAATCGCAATGATTTTAAGTTGGGAGTTTTACTCCGAATGGTACCACATGCATGACGAGTCGAGTCTCATTAGAGTTGCATTATGTCGGTTTGTTGTATGTGTATCAGTGGTATTGATCTTGAGTATGTATATGAGTTGTGTTGATATTGGGTGATTAATGAGTTAAATTACTTAACATAACATGATAATTTATAATGCTTGTTATATCGATTGAGGAACTCACCCTTACATCTATTTTTCAGGTAACGAGCAGTGATTGAGTAGAAGCTAGTGCGTGGAGTCTAGTGTAGTCTACTTAGTGGGTCGTGCTCTGATAGATGTAACATCGGGACGGGATGTTTAATTGTTTTAGTGTCGGTTGTTGAACCATTTTACATGTAATATGTTATACGTTTTAATTGGTTAACGTAATTTCTATCCGCTGCGAATTATGCAAACAAAAATGTTTATTTTGATTAAATAAAGAGCATGACAGTTATTAATGTATGAAGTGTTGTGTGACACCCTTGGTGCATAATTACTCTGATATATATATATTTGTTGTTGTTATTAAATAATTGGGGTATTTTAGAAGGGTGTTACATTAGTGGTATCAGAGCAGGTCGGTCTGTCCGGCCAGTTGTCGTGTCGTTACTGTTTAACAATTATGTATTGTTACCAATCTAACTTTTAAGTTGTGTTGTATTGACAAGTTGAAATGGCTGGAAGGAATGACGCTGCAATGGCTGCCGCAATGCAAGCGATGGCACAAGCTGTGCAGAACTTGCCAAATGCTGGTGGTGATGCTGGATCACGTAGCTTGGCGACTTTTCAGAGAGAGAATCCGCCGGTGTTTAAAGGGAAGCATGATCCAGATGCAGCCTTGGGATGGTTGAAAGAAATTGAGAGAATCTTCCGTGTTATGGATTGCACTCCAGCTCAGAAGGTTCGGTATGGTACTCACATGCTAGTAGTCGAAGCTGATGACTGGTGGCTAGAGACTCACGAGAGGTTGACCGTGGCAGGTGAAGTCATTACTTGGGATGTATTCCGTAGGGAATTCATGAGAAAGTATTATCCGGAAGATGTCCGTGGTAAGAAGGAAATTGAGTTCCTTGAGCTGAAGCAAGGAAACATGTCTGTCACTGATTATGCTGCGAAATTTGTGGAGCTGTCCAAATTTTATCCTCATTACACTGGTGCTGGTGCTGAATTTTCGAAGTGCATCAAGTTTGAAAACGGACTGCGCTCTGAAATTAAGAAGGCTGTGGGGTATCAGAAGATACGCATTTTTACTGAATTGGTTGATAGCTGCAGGATATTTGAAGAAGACAATAATGCTCATTACAAGATTGTCAGTGACCGCAGGGGCAAGCAGCATCAAAACCGTGGAAAGCCGTATGATGCTCCAGTGGGGAGAGGGAAACAAGGAGTTGCTCCGGCTCAGAGAACCAGTAGGGAAGGTGCTCCTGCTGGTATAGTTTGCTTCAAATGTGGTCAGGCTGGTCATAAGAGTAATGTATGCACTGCTGAAGTAAAGAGGTGTTTTCGCTGTGGTAAGACTGGTCATGCAATAGCTGATTGCAAGCACAAGGAAATGATTTGTTTTAATTGTGGCGAAGAAGGGCATATTGGAAGTCAGTGTCAGAAGCCAAAGAAATCTCAGACTGGGAAGGTGTTCGCATTGACCGGAACTCAAACCTCCAGTGAGGACAGACTTATCCGAGGTACGTGTTATATTAATGGCTTTCCTCTTGTAGCTATTATTGACACAGGTGCGACTCATTCCTTTATACCTTTGGATTGTGCTGTGAAACTTAAGTTAGAGATATCTGAGATGTTTGGTAGTATGGTAATTGATACTCCTGCGAAGGGTTCAGTGACTACTACTTCGGTTTGTTTAAATTGTCCTTTGAGTATTTTTGGTAGAGACTTTGGGATGGACCTAGTGTGTCTTCCACTAGTGCAGATTGATGTTATTCTGGGTATGAACTGGTTGGTGTTTAACCGAGTTTCTATCAATTGTTTTGATAAGACGGTGGTCTTTCCTGAGATTGAGGAGGGAAGGAGTTTATTTCTATCAGCAAGGCAAGTGAACGAGGAAGTAGCAGATGGGGCAGAATTGTTTATGCTGTTAGCGACATTGGAGGCTAAAGATAAACTGGTGATTTGTGATCTAGCCGTGGTGTGTGATTTCCTGATGTGTTTCCTGAAGAGGTGAATGAATTACCACCAGAATGCGAAGTGGAGTTCTCGATTGATTTGGTACCTGGTACTAGGCCGATATCGATGGCTCCGTACCGTATGTCTGCTGTTGAGTTAACTGAATTGAAGAGTCAGTTGGAAGATCTGTTGGATAAGAAATTTATTCGTCAGAGTGTGTCACCGTGGGGTGCACCAGTGCTATTGGTTAAGAAGAAAGAAGGTACTATGAGGTTGTGTGTGGACTACAGGCAACTGAATAAAGTGACGATCAAGAATCGGTATCCTTTGCCGAGGATTGATGATTTGATGGATCAGTTGGTTGGTGCAAGTGTGTTCAGCAAAATAGATTTGAGATCTGGGTATCATCAGATCCGTGTGAAAACCGAGGATATTCAGAAGACTGCTTTCAGAACAAGGTATGGACATTACGAGTATTCTGTAATGCCTTTTGGTGTGACTAATGCGCCTGGAGTATTTATGGAGTATATGAATAGGATTTTCCATCCGTATCTAGACAAGTTTGTTGTGGTGTTTATTGATGATATTTTGGTGTAATTCGAAATCTGAAGAAGAGCATGCTGAACATTTGAGAATGGTTTTGGGAGTTCTACGAGAAAAGAAGTTATTTGCTAAATTGTCCAAGTGTGAATTTTGGTTAGGAGAGGTAAGTTTTCTTGGTCATGTGATTTCAAGAGATGGTGTTGCTGTTGATCCTTCTAAGATAGAAGCGGTATCTAAGTGGGAAGCTCCGAAGTCTGTTGCCGAGATTCGAAGTTTCCTTGGTTTGGCTGGTTATTATAGGAAGTTCATTGAGGGATTTTCTAAGTTGGCGTTACCATTGACGATGTTGACTAGGAAGGGGCAAGCGTTTGTTTGGAACTCAAAATGTGAAGAAGGTTTCCAAGAGTTAAAGAGAAGGTTAACTACTGCTCCTATTCTGATATTACCGAGTTCGTCGGAATCATTTGAAGTTTACTGTGATGCTTCATTGTTGGGTTTGGGTGGCGTGTTGATGCAGAATAAGCAGGTTATAGCTTATGCTTCAAGACAGCTGAGGGTTCATGAGAGGAACTATCCGACGCACGATTTGGAGTTGGCGGCTGTGGTGTTTGTTCTGAAGTTATGGAGGCATTACTTGTACGGGTCAAGATTTGAGGTTTTCAGTGACCATAAAAGTTTAAAGTATTTGTTTGATCAGAAAGAGCTGAATATGAGACAGAGGAGATGGTTAGAGTTTCTGAAGGATTATGACTTCGATTTGAATTACCATCCGGGTAAAGCAAACGTAGTGGCTGATGCATTGAGTCGGAAATCATTACACATGTCTATGCTAATGGTTAAGGAATTGGATTTAATTGAGCAGTTTAGAGACTTGAGTTTGGTGTGTGAGAGTACTCACAATAGTGTTAAATTGGGAATGTTGAAGTTAACAAGTGGTATTCTGGATGAGATCAGAGAGGGTCAGAAATCCGATGTGCTTTTGGTTGATAAGTTGACTCTAGTGAATCAAGGTCAAGGTGGCGAATTCAGAGTTGATGAGAATGGTGTTTTGAAATTTGGTAGTCGGGTGTGTATTCCGGATGTTACCGAACTTAAGAAGAGTATTCTTGAAGAAGGACATCGTAGTGGGTTGAGTATTCATCCTGGAGCTACGAAGATGTATCATGATTTGAAAAAGTTATTTTGGTGGCCGGGAATGAAAAGAGAAATTGCGAGTTTTGTTTATTCTTGTTTGACTTGCCAGAAGTCAAAGATTGAGCATCAGAAGTCGTCTGGGCTAATGCAACCGTTGGCTATTCCAGAGTGGAAGTGGGATAGTATCAGTATGGATTTTGTTTCTGGTTTACCGAGGACAATTAAGAATTTTGAAGCTATTTGGGTGATTGTTGACAGATTGACAAAGTCGGCTCATTTCATTCCGATTAGAATGGATTATCCGTTAGAGAAATTAGCTGAGTTGTATATTGGGAAAATTGTAAGTTTGCATGGTATTCCGTCGAGTATTGTTTCGGACAGAGATCCTAGATTTACATCGAAGTTCTGGGAAGGTTTGCAGAAGGCTTTGGGAACTAAGCTGAGATTGAGTTCTGCATATCATCCGCAGACTGATGGTCAGACTGAGAGGACGATTCAGTCATTGGAGGATCTTTTGAGAGCTTGTGTTTTGGAGAAGGGAGGTACTTGGGATTGTTATTTACCTTTGATTGAGTTTACCTACAACAATAGTTTTCATTCGAGCATTGGTATGGCGCCGTTTGAAGCTTTGTATGGTAGGAGATGTCGGACACCGTTATGTTGGTATGAGTCCGGTGAGAGTGCTGTGGTTGGACCGGAGATTGTTCAACAAACTACGGAAAAGATTAAGATGATTCAGGAGAAGATGAGAATTGCTCAGAGTCGTCAGAAGAGTTATCATGACAAGAGGAGGAAGTCACTTGAGTTCCGAGAGGGAGATCACGTGTTTCTTCGTGTTACTCCGATAACTGGGGTTGGTCGAGCTTTGAAGTCAAAGAAGTTGACACCGCGATTTATTGGTCCTTATCAGATTTTGGAGAGGATAGGAGAGGTAGCCTATCGTATCGCTTTACCGCCGTCACTTGCGAATTTGCATGAGGTTTTTCATGTGTCTCAGTTGAGGAGGTATATTCATGATCCGTCGCATGTGATCCAAGTAGATGATGTACAGGTGAGAGATAACCTGACTGTTGAAATATCGCCTATGAGGATTGAGGATCGAGAGTTGAAGCAGTTGCGGGGTAAAGAAATTGCCTTAGTGAAGGTAGCTTGGGGAGGACCAGCAGGTGGCAATGTGACTTGGGAACTGGAGAGTCAGATGAAAGAGTCTTATCCAGAGTTGTTTGCTTGAGGTATGTTTTCGAGGACGAAAACTCTTTTAGTGGGGGAGAGTTGTAACACCCCGAATAAAATAAGAGAATTATTTAAATTAAGTTATTAATATATTTATTAATTTAATTAAATAAACTGAATTATTGGATTATTATTATTATTATTTGGAATAATAATTAGTAGAAATATATAAGTTGGAATAAGAAAAGAAAAAGGGTTTTCATTTTGGTAAAGAGTTTTCACGTGAAACAGAGAAGCGGCTGAAAGGTGAAAAGTGGAGAAAGGGCAAAGAGGAAGAGCTAGAGAGCAAAGGTTGAAGAACGGAAAAGCTTGAAGCTTAGAGATTGCCGGATTATCTCAGGTAAGGGGGGTTTATCGTCGTTTAATGGGTATTATAGATTAACATGTAATGGGTAGTGATAAACCGTTGATTTGACCCTAATGGGGATGTTGAGTGCTGAAATATTGTGATGAGTAAGTTGTATTGAAGCTGTAATTGAGTCCGTAATTGTGTGAGTCGTGTTCCCCCGAACGTATAGCTTTTTACGGAAATTGAATCGGAGGTCCGGAAGTCCTCCAACGGCGGAAAATGCGGAGAACTCTGCATTCTGCCTTGTGTTAGCGCAGGAACTGCTGTTTCGTCTGCGTTAACCGGTTAACCCAGGGCGTTAACCGGTTAACACTGTTATATTTTGTGGAAATGTGTTATTTTGCCTGCGTTAACCGGTTAACCCAGGGCGTTAACCGGTTAACACTGTTGCGTTTGGCCAGAAAGTGTGTTTTGTCCTGCGTTAACCGGTTAACCCAGGGCGTTAACCGGTTAACACTGTTGGAAATTAGAAAAATTGGTATTTTAATGTTGTGAACATAATTGGTGATTGGCCTATTATCGTTAATTGTGATGAGTAATTTTGTTGGGTTAGATTATGAAGTGTTGATACAAATATGTGGATAAGTTGTGTTAAAGTCGTTGAAAATACTGAGTTGTAGGCTTGGTGAGCCAAAGTTGATTATAAGTTGATTTTGTTGAATACATTGTTGTGTTGCTGTTATTATTATGTTGTCGAAATTTTAAAGTCGTATATGCCATGTACATTCATATGCATTAAGTCGGAGCTTTGCTCACACCACGTTGGCCTGGATTGGCAAATTTTAAGTTGAAAGTTGAAGGCTTATGCCTTGATGCCCACTAAAATGGCAATGATTTTAAGTTGGGAGTTTTACTCCGAATGGTACCACATGCATGACGAGTCGAGTCTCATTAGAGTTGCATTATGTCGGTTTGTTGTATGTGTATCAGTGGTATTGATCTTGAGTATGTATATGAGTTGTGTTGATATTGGGTGATTAATGAGTTAAATTACTTAACATAACATGATAATTTATAATGCTTGTTATATCGATTGAGGAACTCACCCTTACATCTATTTTTCAGGTAACGAGCAGTGATTGAGTAGAAGCTAGTGCGTGGAGTCTAGTGTAGTCTACTTAGTGGGTCGTGCTCTGATAGATGTAACATCGGGACGGGATGTTTAATTGTTTTAGTGTCGGTTGTTGAACCATTTTACATGTAATATGTTATACGTTTTAATTGGTTGACGTAATTTCTATCCGCTGCGAATTATGCAAACAAAAATGTTTATTTTGATTAAATAAAGAGCATGACAGTTATTAATGTATGAAGTGTTGTGTGACACCCTTGGTGCATAATTACTCTGATATATATATATTTGTTGTTGTTATTAAATAATTGGGGTATTTTAGAAGGGTGTTACACAAGACGCTTCCGATCAATCTCTGTCTGGGACTATCCAAGTCATATCCAAAGCACAAACGATCATGCTAGACGCAGTTGTTCGTTCAATCCCTCTTTTGCCTGGACCGCCCTTTCGGGTTTTCAGTCCACCGGGATACCCCTTTTTGCCCAAGTCGCCCTTGTGGGGTTTTCGACTTGCCGGGTGTATAATTTTTCTTTTATCCCTTAACTTTTGCCCGAACCTTTTCTTTCTCTTTTTTTCGGTTCGCCGGGATGCCCATTTTTTCCTGGACTCTTTTATTCTTTTTGTCCAGCGGGTCTCTTTTTTACGAAGTATCTTTTAACTGCGTCCGCATTCACAGGGGATGAAAAATCCTCGCCATCCATGGTCGTCAATAACAAGGCTCTGTCAGAGAAAACCCTTTCAACCACGACTGGAATTCATAACGGTATATCCACTTGCCCCACGATCGCCTTAAGGAGGAAGGATCCTTTTCCATACCAGCCCTCCCACGTGGTACACACGAGGTCGCACTTCTCGGTCAACAACACGCTTCATTCACTGCGTACAACTGCCCCCATGACAAGTAACTGCCAGCCTCTTTTCTCAATCAGGCTCCATGTGTCATACCGAGTCCTTATCCATTCAGCCTTTTCCAATTTTACGTCCGCCAGGACTCTCCATGACGAAATCTAGACCTCAAATGGTAGCACCGATTCCTTCTCGTACACCCGCGAGGCAGGCGTTGCCCCAGTAGATGCACGCATCGAGATTTGATACCCAGGATACAAGCTTCGTACTCAGCCCCCATTTTTGGTGCATTCGGCGGTATCCGGGAAGCACTAACTTACTCACCTTAACCTCCCCATCAGACATCAGAATCCGTTCGGATTTAGGGTCAGGCCCCTCCTCCGGGATCGGTTACTCTCAATCTTTCGATTTAAGCACCTCGAGATGTCCTCATCAGGGAACTCAAACCTCCTCGATTGATAATCCTCAATGGGCTGTTGGGCGAAGTAATCAAACAGTACACTCCCCTTTTGCTCTTTGGGAGGTATATTGAACATTGTATTCAATCAAGATCATTTGCCCTCTCGCAACCCGTCCGGTCAATGCTAGCTTCTGAAACGCATACTTGATCGGATCCATCTTGGACATCCACAAAGTGGTATGAACCAGCACATACTGTCTCAGTCGGCGAGCAGCCTATGCCAAAGTACAACAAGTTTTCTCGAGCAGTGAATGTATTGTCTCACAGTCGATAAACTTTTTGCTAAGGTAAATTGCATGCTCTTTTCGACCAGACTCGTCATGCTGCCCCAATACACACTTCATAGCCCCCTCGAAGGCCGTCTAGTACCAGATTAACGACCATCCCCATGGGAGTCATCAGAATCAGAGGTTCCTGCAACTTATTCTTTTATCTTTCAAATGCCCCTTGGCAATCATTATTCTACCTGACCGTTTAATCTTTTTTTTCAGTTCAGGTATTGCTTTTTTTCCCCTTTTTTTTTAGCAGGATCAACCTCGATTCCTCCTATCCGCTCACAATATGCCTCAGCAGTTTGCCGGACAACACTCCATAAGTACACTGATTCGGACTCAACCTCAGTCTAAGTTGTCTCAACCGGTCAATCAACTTGATCAAGTCCACCGGATGCCCCTCTTCCGCTTGGGACTGTGCTATCATGTCATCATCATAGCATTCGATTCCACGATGAATCATATCATGAAACAAAGTCACCCTGGTTCTCCGAAACGTGGCACCGGCCTTCTTGAGACTGAATGGCGTCACCTTATAACAAGAAGGTGCCCCTTGGTGTGATGGACATTGTTTACTTCATATCATCTGGCAGCAATTCAATTTGATTTTGGCCAAAAAAGCCATCCATGAAGGAAAACACTAAAAACTAAGCGGTATTATCAACCAATACGTCAATGTGAAGTACCGGGAATTCATCTCTCAGACTGGCTCTGTTCACGTCTCGGTAGTCCACACACGTTCTCATCTTCTCATCTTTTGTCGGCACCGACTTCTGCTTCACTGGAGGACAGTCTTCTCTTAATGGCAGCTTGTGCCCCACAACATTGGTATTCCACCCTGGTGTATCCTGATACAACCAGGCGAAGATATCAACATGCTCTTTCAACAGGGCTACCATTCTGTTCTCGACTCGCCTCTGAAGCGGCCCCAACTTTCACTTCCTTTCTGACCTCGGCGGTACCTGGAATAACAAACTTGAATCGCTCCTCGCGCGGTTGAATTACCTTCTCCTCTTGTTTCAACAACCTGGCTAATTCCAGCAGATCACAATCTTCTTCGCCTTCTTCTTCGGCATGATAGATCGGATTGTCGAAGTCATACAGGGGTGTAACCGAATTGTTATCAATGAGATCAGGAGGATAGTCACTTTTGAGGTCGGAACCAGACAAATCAAAAAGGAAAGAAAATGAAAATAAACATTGCCATTTTTATTTTTTAAAACTGCAAAAAGAAGTGAAGAACAGGGAACACCGCTTTTAATCACAAAAACATCCATTTATTAATGATGCAAAATGTTGCAAAATGAAACACATGAGGTGGCCCTTACAATGGACCATTACGTTTCGGGAAAAATGTATGGCTTTCATGCAAACAAAATTGAAACACAAAAATACTACACTTCAGGATGAGTGACAGTGATGATCTTGGCGGCCTTCCAGTCCCCTGGTACGCACGACTTTATCCACGACTCAAGCTCACAGTCCCGATCAATCTCTTCACTCCCTGTATAGGCGTGGCCAGGATCCAGCATTCCTGCACTGACGAAGGTGTACGGTGGACGAAGTCCTCTGTTTGGTCTAGACGACTCTTGATCTGGCTGATAACCAATCCCGAACATGTCTGCCTTTACCACTATGTCAATGATCCTTCCCCAGCCTTGGACCTCTTTTTTCTTCACCACTTCTAGGGCTTGTTTATAAGAAGAGATGGACAGCTTCTTCTCTTTCTCAGTAACAAGGGCGTTTTCCACCTTGACGGTTTCAACTGCCTGACTCGGTGTTTCAAATTTTTCACTGTCCATTTCTACTTCCATCATTCTCTGGATCGTTTCCCCCATCACTACAAACCCCTTTGTGGCGACGGCCGCACAACAGTTATCAACACTAGGGAAAGCTCCATCCTTCATCAGCGGATTTGGGACCACAGACTTGGGAGTTTTTAGCTGACCTCCATCAATCACCTCTATTCCTCTCTTGTCCTTTGACATCATTTTCACTTTTACAGGACCAGGCCTTGGTATGGGGTTAACATCCTCATTCATTATCTGTACCAAGCTGATGGCCTTGGACTCCACCATGTCCTGGACGACATGCTTAAAAGCTCTACAGCCCTCAATGTTATGTCCTTGTGCCCCAGAATGGAACTCGCACCTGGCATTCTCATCGTAGTTTGCAGGCCTCCGATGCGGTTCTACAGGAATCAAAATCCTCGGCCGAACTAACCCAAGGTCCCTCAACCTCTTGAACAGAAGAATATAAGTCACGGGTCGCTTATCGAACTGGCGATCCGCCTTCCCCTTCTTCACTTGGCTCTTAGCTTTCGGTGCTTTCTATTGAGGTGGCGGTTGTTGCTGTTGTACAGGTGGGTTATCAATAGGAGTGGTTATAGTGGCAGCATAAGGGTGATAACGATCCTTACCGCGCTCTTTTCTGGCCTGCACACCACTTGACTCACCCTCCTTCTTGAGCTGACCATTACCAGAGGGTTTCTTTACTACGATGCCAGAGAGGTTATTTACTTCGGATGACGGAGCCTTTCCCTGAACTTTCTCCTTGATCATCCAGCCTTCAATCCTTTCCAATCTCTCGGCCATTGCTTTCTGCCCCAAGGCAAGCCCTTGCACGACTTTGAACAACTCCCTCACCATCTCTTTCAGTTCGAGAATGTCGGCGTTGGGTGGATCCATCAGCTTGGATTTGTTGAGTCTGGCAGGATGTCTGAACGGAAGAGCTACGCGCACCGGTTAGATACTGACACCTACAAAACAGCAAACAGGTTAATATGACTCACACATGCAACGTTTATCCGTATGAGGAATATCCTTGATTCTAGCTTCACCGAGACAAATAGTTTTTCATCAATAACATTCTGACATCTGGATGTCTCTCAACCAGAATCTTAATCAAAAAATGGACCCTGAGTACGGATAGACATGGGTTAAATGCAGATGAATGCGAAATGAGACTGATGCAAATGCATGAATGCAGGTCACTGTGCCACCAAGTCATCTGAAGACCCATTAAGTCTCTGAACCAGTCACAGTCATGTGAGGGACTAAGTCACCATAAATCCAACGCGGGGAGTTCCGAAATAAACGGAACCGGAGGATATATCACTATCATCACAGGAACATCCACTGAATGGACGACGACCAGATCCTCTGAACGAGTACTCTCAAATTCATCCCGGGGATCCGAAATAAACGGAACCCACTGATAGATATCACGGACAGAATTCCGGCGTGTCAGAAGTGCCCATAAGTTCATCAGAACCAAAGTCACCATCAGTACCCAAAGTCACCAACAAGTCACCAACAAGTCAACAACGGTACCTGTAATGATGATCATTGCCTCCCCACTCACGGGTGTCATCTAGGCCAGGGTAAGGTCGAGAGAAACGCATGATAAACAACCCTTTCGTAGAATATCATCATGTACACACCCGAAGTATGTAACGATAGTACCCCATCAGAGTCTGCACTGCTCGTGATATCAATGTTCCGCTAAGTGGCGCAATACCACCCGCTTCCCATGAATCACTCTATTCCTAGGTGTACTAGATTTCACTCATAGCCTGGGTATTGGGCCTTTTACCTCATGTAATTCCCACCCCAACAGAGAGACAACACAACACAGCCAGCACAGATGAATACGAATGAATGCAAACATAAATGCAAACAATAAATGCAAACAATAAATACATGAATGCAATAAATGAAACAGCAAAAGCAACCAAACCCTAACCTAGAGAACGCTAGGAGAGACTCGCTTAGGGAAGATGGACCAGCAAGAGGTCAACTTCTTTGTCCCCAGCAGAGTCGCCAGTTGTCGCATTACACGAAAAACAGGCGGGAAAACAAAACAACAGAGTCGCCATCGTGCGTTATTTATCCCAAAAGAGGGAAAGGAAACGCTCGAAGTAAACCTGGAAAAGACATGGTCTCGCGACCAAAGAGAGATGGGATCGGGAGTCGGTTATGCGAAGGGAAGGTATTAGCACCCCTACGCATCCGTCGTACTCGACGGGATCCACGCTCAAAAGGAAGGATAAAGGTTGCTAAACACTGAACAAAACTGCACACACTAGCTGAAAGAGACACAGGAAAGACAAAAGAAACTAACTCGGTAGGATATCGCATCCTGGGCCTACGTAGTCTGTCAGGCACAGACATCAGAGTCGACGTTGTTCGGGACAGGGGAAAACGTGCTCGCTAGGATGTCGCATCCTATGCATACGTATCTTCTCTAACCAGAGAAAGAATCAGAGCACTCGTAGCTCGGCTAACGCACGCCAAACAAAACAAAACACAAACACAGGAAACCGACTGCCAATCGCTAGACTTACGTCAGACTCCACACAAACAGGCAAACATGGAAACCGAATGCCAATCGCTGGACTTACATCAGACTCCGAACCAACAAACCCACATTGGAAACCAAATGCCAATCGGTGGACTTATATCGGACTCCAAGCACACAACAAACACACACGAACAGGAAACCGACTGCCAATCGCTGGACTTACGTCAGACTCCAACACACACAAGGGACAAAACAAAAGGTTGCCCGGAGAGATCAGCTCATCTCCTGCCTACGTACCTCATCTGGTATGAGGATCAGGGCGACGTAGTTCCCCTACGCAGGGAAAAAGGACTAGCCTAACCAGATACAAAGGGAGACACAAACTACTAGGGAGACTACGACTCGAGCCTAGAAGTTGTCATGCATACGATCCCTAAGTTAAGGTTTCTATCTAACTTGCACAAGGGGCAAGCTATCCTAACACAGCACAAACAGTCATAAGCACAAAAGCAAGCACACACACTATATACAAACTGAGGGGCTCAAACAAGGCTAGGCTTTAGTCAAGGGGTCATGTCAACCTCAACAAACAAGTCACTGTATCAGGGTGATGTTAGCTCTTAACCCTAACATTGAGAGTTAGGGTGAAGCAGATGAAATGGGAAGTGAATATAAGACTCCACAGCTCTTATCCCTGGCCTGGGAGAGCTTCAGACAAATGAAAGTGTGGGAGTCCAGAGTGTGGGACTCTACTCCACATGACTGACACAACAAAGATCTTGGGTTAATATCCATAATGCATCAACCCAATGGTGTGAGCAAGGTGGATGACACACTGAATAGCAAGGGATGGATTGCACATCCCTTGTATCTGCCAATGCCTCTTCACTTAGGAGGTCTTTGATATGTACAAGGACAAAGATAAACAAACACAAACATTGTCTCTTAAGGAGGGCTTCAGACAGGTGCCTGCCCACATAACAGGACAGGTCTTCCAGACTACATGAAGTCAGTGAGTTATGCCTCAAATGGTTAAGCAACCAAGCAAAGCAAAAGCAAGTTCAAAAGAACTCTAAGCAACTTAGGTACCTGAAAAAATCTAAACCAATCAGTTTACAACTCCACAAGTCAAACAGACAGTCAATAGTCAACAGTCAACAGTACACAATCAGACAGACAAGCATCAATGTGCAAGGCACAAGCTCAAACTCAAATGAGCTAATGTCACCCTACAAAACAACTCAAGGTTAACCAATCAAGCAAACATCAATGCTCAAGTGAAGAAGCATCCTCAACTATGGACATGGATGTGTAACCCTGAAATCAAAACTCAACTGTGAGTCACAAACCACTAGGGCAAGGCCTAGGGTCATAGAGGGAGAAAAAATCCAAAACAGAACATGGAATTCAACATGAATCAACCTCAATCAATTAAGAATACATTCCAAGAAGTCCCATATCAATATCATGCACCAATATCATTTCATGATCAATTGAAGTTCAAGGCAATTTTAAAACTCAAAAATGACCATTCAGCATGAAAAATCTCAATCAAATCAGAAATCAACCCAAAAATTCCACCAAAAATCATGAGCAATCACAACATACATAATATTCATCATACAAAAAATCAAGGTATTTGGAATTCATTTGGCATGGCAAACACATCACATAAGCTGAATATCAAAAGGTGTGACACAAACTAACACACCACCTTAACATGAGCATAAAACAGAAATGACACATGATAAAAATACCAAATCAACCCCAAAATTTCAAGCAATGAGTCTAGTTATAGCACACCAAATTTCATGAGCATTGGATAAAATCTCAGCATTTCACAAAGGATATGGCAAGGAAAAGTCAAGAACGAACATGTATTCAATCTTCTAGCACAAAAACAATTTCCAGCCATGCACAATTTATGGAAAAATGATGCTAAAATAATAGACCGAAAATGTGACATAATACAAAACACCACATTTTTTTGGAGCATTATTCAATTTGTTATGCATTTATGAAGTTGAGGAAAAAATAAAAAATGCAAGTGAAGCATGGTAGGAACATATGGAAGAAATAAATGAAGCATGTGAATAACTTGCGCCGGCTGGAATCGAACTCAGTACGAGTTCAAAAAGTGAAGCGCGCAATCATCTTCTCCGCGAATCCAGTCCTTCTCTAAGTGAACAGAAACCTTCGCTAAGCGAGCAATCATCTCCTCCAGACCTTCGCTAAGCGAACTATCCTTCGCTAAGCGAGCATTCATCTTCTCCGCGAAAAAGACGACGAACAGTAGCAGCTCAAGAACAAATGTTCCAGATCTTGGAATTACACACACTAATGTGTAGATCCTTCATCCTAGGTCATGAATCTATGTCTATCTTATCCTAATTCTATCTAACATGAGAGAATCGAACACATCAAATTTCATGCGCAAAGCTTCAAATCACCATAACTCGTGCAATTCTTATCCGTTTTTTATGAATTTTATATCAGAATTCTCAACGCGAAAAGACCTATCTAAACATGTACATAACATCAATATTTAAGAGATTTGAATTTTTACCTCTTGAAGAGCAGAATCTTGTTTTGCACAATTCAACAGCTTGTAACGATCCAAATCGACTTGATGATGCTTGTGATGATGCTTGGTGAAGCAAAGAAAGCTTGAATACGTGTAGATCTGGCTTAATCTTGAATTGCCATTTTCAACTTCATGAACTTCAACCACTTGATTCTTGCACGAATTCCACCAAACAGCACTTGATCTGCACTAAATTAAAGCTAGGGAACCAGAATATGAAGCAATATTGCAATGCTTTTTGAAGAAAATTTGAATTATGCTTGGAAGAGAATTTAGAAGGGAGGGAGAATTTTGATGAATTTTGGTGATTCTAGATCTCAAATTGGGAATTGTGATTAACCTCTTTAAAAACAGTTATGATTTGTGTTATATACTCCATCTTAATCATGCTCCTAATCATGTTTAATCAAATGGTAATGGGATTTAGCAAAAATGTGGTGCAAATGCAAATTTGGGATTTTCACCCTATGCATGAAATGCATGGTGAATAGTGCACGAAATGGTATTCAAATTCACTCAAAAGGTCATTTTGGATCCAATGGAAGTGTTAGAATGATCAAATGAGGCATCATTTTTAAACTTGAAAATTTCCCTCCAAAATTCAAGTGAAAAACCAAATGATTATATGATGAGAATGCATGGCATGTGATGTATGATTTGGATAGTATATGTCAAGACATGAACAATGCAAAAAGAACCACTTAATTTGGACATTTGGTTTGAAAGTTATGCATGTTTGAAGTTCAAAGTTCACTTGGCCATGATTGATTCACATCTCTTTAACCACACATGAGAAACCAATGATCTTGGACTTTTTGGAAATGGGAGAACAAGATCTTCAACTTTCATGTTGGACAAAATTTCATTTGAAGCTTTCTTGAGGATGTAATCTTGAGTTGAAAACCTTTCCATTTTTGGCAATTTCAAATTACAGGTCACTTACTATTTTTGGAAAGTTTTGATCTGACCTTAAATTCTTCATTGTTGATGTTTGAAATGTCAAATGAGACTTGTATGGACATGAATGAGTCATCTCTAACCATCTCCCACCTCCTAGCCCTCAGTTGACTTACAGTTAACTTTTATGGGCCTCAGATGACTTGATCATGCACTGTGGACTTTGAGCCTTCAACACTTGGCCAAGTTGCATCAAAATGAACCTTGGATCATGTAAGCTCTCTAGCACACCCACAGAGCCTTTATCTCATGGAAAAAACCCTTGGTCTCTTGCACAGACGGATTCTCCTGATCAGTTTTGGCTGATGAAATACCATGCACTATGCAATGTGAATGCAATGTTAATGTGATGTTAGTGACCTAAAAAAATGAAATGAATACACAAATGAGAGGTGCAAATTTGAGGTGCTACAGTTTGCACACAAGTTTTGGCATGGGTTAGAGTGGAGGGAAGAAGAAGAAGGGTTAAAGTCCTAAGTAAAGTAAAAAAGGTGAGGGATAAAGAAACAAAACCACAATGTAGTTCCTCTCTTGAGATCATATTGATGATCCAAGTAACTCCCATCCTTTGGAATAAGCAATCACAATAATAATAAGCTCAAGCAATCAAACAAGTCTCTTAAGAGATCCTCAATGTATCCTGTGTCTTTCACTTTGGATGAACATGGCAATGGTCCTTCATTTAAGCTCAAGTGGGAACCCCTAACACAAGAACACGCACATCAAAGAGTTTTATGAAAAAAAATCAAGAATGGACAAGAGTGAGTTTAGAGATTTGGTCCTTCTAATCCATCTTCACCATTAAGGTCCTTTTACTCCAATTTGCATAGGGAAAGTCCTAGAAACTAAGTCCATTTCTCCATTCTTTGCATAGGGAAGAGTCCTAAGATCTAAGTCCATTTCTTTGCATTTGGTCTACAACAATCAAAACAAAACACAAGCACAATAGTATATACACAATTATGTGTTCAAGTGAGCAAAAGGCAAATGGCATTAACATAAACATGTGCTCAAGTGAGCAAAGAGAAAAGCAAATGGATAATATGTGCAAGAATAGTAAATTGCATAAAAGTAAAGAGCAAAAAGTAAATGTTAATTGTTAATGGTTAGTGTGCCATAAGGCAAAATTTAGCGTTATGTTAAGCAATCGTAATTGGACTTATGTAGAAGTCACAACTATCTGAGGCCGGTCAATAATAATGTACGCAACAACACAAGTTAGAAGTCTTGACTAGTGAACCAAATTCCAACAACTTGCCATGCCAAAAAGAAAAAGAGAATTGATCTTGTATTGGTTTAAGCCTTTTGCATGATTTAGAAAACAACCTATCCTTAATGCAAAGTTGTTCACTTGATCAATTGATCAAGATGAATTAGATTTGAATCAAGAAAGATTAAGTCTCCTTAATCAATGCCAACTTTTCAACCTTCAACTCATTGATCAAAAAGAAAAAAGAAGATGAAATAAGATGTACCAATCCATATGTATTGACCAAATGACATTGAAAGTCAAAGTCAAACAATAAGAAATCATAAATGAGATGGAGATTGGAGATCAAACAATAAGTAAAATATTTTTGGCATTTTTAATATTAAAATAAACTTGAATTAAAAATAAAAGAAAGGTTAAACTTCAAAATCACTTCAAATCAACCTTGAAATGTCCAAGTAATTTATCCCAAGTTCAACAAGGTCAAACTAAGTTTGACAAAAAAATTCAGCATTTTTAAAAGTCAGAAACTATTTTTAATCAATTAAAAATGAATAAAAATAACCTAATTGAACTAAAATCTCAAATAAATCTCAAATCAATTAAAACATTGATGAGAATATTTTTCATAGATCCATCATCATTCAAATAGATTAGGAAAATATTTTTGTGTTTTTTGAATATCAAAAACTATTTAAAATGAATTAAAAATAACCAGAAAAGAGAAAATTCACAAAAAATATCAAATGATGAAATAAAAAATATTAAAAATCAGAAATAGAAACTAGAAATTATTTGGAGAAGAATGCAATTGGTCCCATAATTTTTGGACCAATAATAAAGAAGTTATGGAATTTTGAAAATAAAGGAAATAAAAGAAATTAAATCAGAAATTCAGAAAATAGAAAAAACCACAAGCGCTTGATCAAGCCTCATTAATTGACTTGGTTGATCAGACGGATGTGAGATGCGCGCGCACGGAAGGCATGAGTCAACAACGAAACATCCAACATTATTGAAAGTCATAAGATCCAAAGGACACGATTCAATCTGGAAACATGATCAAACGGTCTGGATTTAAACTGGTGAACGGACGGTGGTGTACACCACCGTCTTCTCCTGCGAGTACATGAACTTCGGCCAGAGTTGCAAGTTTACAAACCTCAACCAAAATCCACGATCCATATACCAAAATGAAGTTGGGGTGATGTACATCACCCCTGTTACCTTGAATCACACTCAAGATTCCTATAGAGTAAGAAATCTGAGATGGAAGATTCAGGTATGAAAAATGCAGTTCAATAAATCATGAAATTTAAGCTACCACTAGCTTGCCTCTCAAATGA
Source organism: Lathyrus oleraceus (assembly GCF_024323335.1). Classification (NCBI taxonomy): domain Eukaryota; kingdom Viridiplantae; phylum Streptophyta; class Magnoliopsida; order Fabales; family Fabaceae; genus Lathyrus; species Lathyrus oleraceus. The sequence continues at coordinate 14,124,472 of NC_066579.1, read as the reverse complement.
GGACTTCAGAAAACACAATGGCCAGGCAAATAGATCAATACATAATGAGTTTCGAAGAAAAAACCAGTTGCATAACAACCTTGATTTCTGGAAACTTGAGCTTGATTCCTTGCTTTCTTTGCCAAAACAGAAGATCAATGAGCTGAAGGATGAAGGCTTAGAAGCTTTAGATCCAAGGATTCAACCAGATGTAGTTGAATTTTGGATCTAAAAATTTTGAAGAAAAGTGAAATAGCTTCTTTGGTAATGGTTATGAATTCAGTTGTGTAGCATCTCAGGCGCCATTAGGTTGATTTGGAATGAAGCTGAGCACATGTATTTATAGCAAGAGCTGATGCAATGCATGATCAAAATCGTGTGCATGTGGATTGGGTCCTCCATGCATGGGCCTGTACAGGCGCATGTGAGGCCCAAAACTTGGTGCAAATGCAAGCTGAAATGAATATGAGATGGTTTGGACGTGTAGCTTGGAGTGAATTGGCTTGTGTGATGAATTTCAACATGTTATGCATAATCATGCCTAAACCTTCTCCTCTTAGAAAGGTTTTGATGCAAGAAACAATTGTTATGTTGGGCAAAAATCCATTTGAAGTGTGGAAATTGGTGAAATTGGAGTTTAAAGTGCAAGGTGTAAAACATGTAAAGGCAAAGTTTCTAAATTTGGCCAATGTTCAAGCCCTTCTGTTTTGATGATGCAAGCCTCAAATGAAAAACCCTCCAACATAAAAGTTGTAGATCTTTTCAAGTCGATCAAAATGGACTTAAACTTTGCATCCTTGGATTTTTGATGAAAGAGTTATGGGCACTTGAAGGTGGACTTTTTTGCCTTTCAATGCATTTGGCCCAAAATGACCTATAATGTCTTGCATTATCACATGTATTTCCTTTGAGATTTTGAGATTTTGTTCAATACAACATTTGAATTATACATCTTAAGATTTCCAATGCATTTGATCCCACCTCAAAATCATAAAAAATGAGTGAGTTAATTCCTTGGGAAGTTGACCCAAAACTAGGGTTTCAGTCAAAATAACCTATAATGTATTGGAATGGGAGATGGCCTTCCAAGCTTCAAATAAATTTTTGATGAACATGAAAGTTGTGCATATTGTCCTTAAGAACGTTTTTTCTTTTGGAACCATCTCCATTTGACCAACACATAAAACGTTAGGTCTCAGTGCATTCCAGAATAGTCAGATGAATTAACTGATCAACTTCTCAAGTCCATGACTCATATCTTGATGAATTGATGATTGAGGACATTAAAATAAGTTCAAATATGAATGAAATGAAGAATTAAAGAACTTCCCTTGATTGTATTTGACCATGGGCTGAGGTTGCTTCATGAGCAAGGCATTATGGTGCATAAATGAATTAGGGTTTCTTTGGGGAACAAACCTCAAACCCTTTGACTTGCTTTGATCAAAATGATGAATTGAGATACCAGGGAGGCATATTTGATGGATGAGAGATTTGGGAACCATTAACATGCTTGCTATCATCTCCTCTTGGCCATATCTCTGCATAAAGGATCTCCTTGAAGCTCTTGACCTTGTGATTGCTCAAGCTACAAACAAAAGATGTTAGTGACATATTTTTTGTGCTTTTGGTTAGTAAAACAAAAGAAGAAAAGCAATGATATACAATCAAGCATGCTTGGTGATCTCAAACCACCCACAAGAGGTCCCACCCAAAGGCAAAGGGAACCAAGATGCTAGTGATCCTTGAGGCATTGCAAGTGCAACGTTATGATGCCATGAGGGATCTTAGGGACAAAATTATGGTCTTACAGATGCCCCTATTTAAGGTCATTCTAGCCGGAGAAGTGAAGGTTAAAATCTTCGTCTCGACGGGGTATAATGGGCTTAAATAATAACAAAGAGACGAATTTTGGCCCCTAAGAGACCTCATGATGCAGATGTATGCATGCAAATAGTAAAACTCTGTGGGGATATGCGTCCACAAAAGAGAAAAAAAGAAATCCGGAGAAACTGAAAATCCAAAGGGGTAATACACTCACTAGGGAGACAAAGACTCTGGGGGAGTAAAGGGTAAAAATGCGTGAGCAGGTCACGACTTGAGACTTACTGAGAGATACGGAGAGAATCCATGAAATAAATCAATGGAAGGACTCGAGCTGACTCGAAGATGCATGTATTGGGGAATATGCCAATACAGGCAAAAATTATCCGTAACGGATACTTCGGATAACAAATACGGACTCAGGTGGGGATGTCCACTAAGGACTCAGCTGAGGAAAATCCCAACAGGACTCTCCTGGGGAAGCGACGGGATGAGGTATTACCGATTACTAGGTAATAAGCTCAAAGAGACGTGTGATCTGAACACCGGTATAAGGGTGAGGGAACAACATGCTCGGGAAGAATGATTATCTCAGATCGATATAAGGGTGAGAGATATCAATCAACCAAATCATCTGAGGGAAACCTAAAAAGGTATGTTTCAACTAAGGAAAATCTGACTCCACAGAGGACAAAAAGTCATAATAGGGAGCAGAAGGAAGGAACACCAGGGATACCGGTTACTGGGCATATAATAGGTGACCAACCAAAGCGTGAATTGGGGAATGTTCCCAAGACACTCATCATCCAAAAAGAGGGCAAAAAGCAAACTCGATTATGGGATGGACATTCGATTCCCAAAATAGGGATACGAATCTTACTCGACTGGGGAAGAACAAAAGGCTTCGACCAAAGAGTGGATGAGATATATTATCTATTACCGTCAGAACATAGATAATATACTCGCATGAAGGATTATCCGCAACCGGTTACTGGGTTAATAAAGGATAAATCGACTGACAAAGAAAGGCATCGGGATACCGAAAACTGGGTATATAATGATGACCATTTAAGGGGAGAAACAAACATTACCAGCAACCGGTATATGAGAGATGAATTGCTGGGGATAAATTGCCTAATCAGAGCAATTATCCGAGAGAATGAGGGAATATCAACACCGAATATTGGATAATGATAACCGTCAAGGAGGGGATTATATCTACTGGATACTGGGTAGAAAACCATGAAAGAGTAATCGTCATCGATTAGGATGAACAAAAAGGTTAACTCTGCAAAGGGGAAAATATAGGGTTTACAATTACCGATATAGGGGTAGAAAACCACAGACTCCGCGGGGGATAAGATGAATGATTACTAATTACTGAGCAATTATTCATTTATACCACAGGGAAACATAGGAAAAAGTCACGAGAAGCCAATTTAGGATCAAACTAAAGAGGCAAACTGAATCAAGACTCGTCCTAGTGAGGATATAACTCAATAGGGAAACCATCCCAATATATATATATATATATATATATATATATATATATATATATATATATATATATATATATATATATATATATATATATATATATATATATATATATATATATATATATATATATATATATATATATATATATTAGGAGGAAGCGAAAACAACCGTCGTCCACGAGGATATAACTCAGTGGGGAATGCGGAAGGAAAGATAAATATTTTCTACTTAATGGGCTGACTCTACATTGAGGGATTAGACACCGACATCTGCTTGGGGGATGCATTACCAGCTAGCAGGGAATAACAAACAAAGATATGTAGCAAAGAATGCAATATGAATATCCGAATGTTTGAAAATTATATGCACACATGCGCGGTTTATGTATGATGAATGCTAACAAACAGACATTTCTAACACAAACAGCTCCAAGGGAATAAGTACACAAACATCCGGTACTACGTCTCAAGAGAGAAAGCCAGATTCAAAGGAGAGTATCTAATCTGATGAGGGAAAGAGATACCAAGAAGCAAAGATCCCTGTCGGGGGATAACCATCAGTCATTCCAGCTGGGGTCAGGAGTTTATTGCACAGATAAAATCCACCACATAAGCAACTCTGCTGGGGAATATATCCGAGGAGGTAAAGGGATTCTGGGGATTAACCACCCAGTACCGTGCTCACCAAAGAGATCACTTCTGCTGAGGAGGAAAGGTCACTACCCTGCTGAAGGGGAAAAGTGGGGAATATCTCACCAAACACTCCACCCAGTAAAACACACAAAAGAATCCGGAGGAAGAAGATACAGTCATGCCAGGAATATGAACAAATGTCTTACCCTTTTGTCATTGTGAATGTTCACTTTGTTTAAAAGCAAGTTATGAAAAATTCGTTTATTCAAAACAATGATATTTTCTCAATTAAAGCATGCAAAACGTTTGTTGAATAGAAACAAATAAGAGTGCAAATAATTGGATAAAAGGCTCAAATTTATTTGATGGAATGGTAGTCTGCAAAAGGCGAGACTCCATACATCTTTACAAGTTTGAAATGGGTGATATATATTGGAAAAGGGCTACATTGAACATAATGACCATTTCTCCTCCAATTCTGAATTCGCTGTATTTGAAGCTTTGGTTGATGACGAATAAGCAAGAATCTCTGACGGATGACAATTGTAGAACAAAGACTTGTCAGGATGCAGTTACTTGCCAAATCCCTAATTTTTGCCTAGATTGCCCCAGGACGAGGTACTCAATCTAGCGGGATACATATATTCATTTTTTATAAGAATGTACCAATGGCCCTTCTCCATGTGGGTAATTGACATGATTGGCATGATAAAGCCGAAAGCGTCCAATGGACACAGATTCATTCTCGTAGCAATTGATTACTTCACTAAGTGGGTTGAAGCGGCATTATATGCAAATGTGACCAAGCAAGTGGTTGTGAAGTTTATCAAGAATCAACTGATATGCCGATATGGTGTGCCAGATAAGATCATTACTGATAATGGATCTAACTTGAACAACAAGATGATGAAAGAGCTGTGTAGTGAGTTCAAGATTGCACATCATAATTCTTCTCCTTACAGACCCAAGATGAATGGGGCTTTCGAAGCTGCTAATAAGAATATTAAGAACATTATACAGAAGATGGTTGTCACGTATAAAGATTGGCATGAGATGCTGCCATTTGCTTTACATGGATATCGTACATCTGTCCGCACTTCAACAGGGACAACCCCTTTCTCTCTCGTTTATGGCATGGAAGTTGTGCTCCCAGTAGAGGTGGAGATCCCATCAATGAGAGTCTTGATGGAAGCCAAGTTGACTGATGCTGAATGGGTTCAGAGTCGTTATGACTAGTTGAATTTGATAGAAGAGAAGAGATTGACTGCTATGTGCCATGGTCAATTATATCAGCAAAGAATGAAGAAAGCCTCTGATAAGAAGGTCAGGCCTCGTGTGTTCCGAGAGGGTGACCTTGTGCTCAAGAAATTCTTGTCTTTTGCGCCCGATTCCAGGGGTAAGTGGACTCCAAACTATGAAGGTCCATATGTTGCTAAGAGAGCCTTTTCAGGCGGTGCATTGATACTTACAACTATGGATGGGGAGGATTTCACTCGTCCTGTGAATTCATAAGCAGTCAAGAAAAATACTTCTCCTAAAATAAAAACCGAATAGCTCACTAAGTTGAAAACCCGAAAGGGCGACTTAGGCAAAAATGAGCGTCTCGATGGATTGAAAACCTGAAAGGGCGATCCAGGAAAAAGTTAGAGACATGAAAAAAGGAATATATATATATCCCGCTAGATTGAGTACCTCACCCTGGGGCAATCTAGGCAAAAATAATAGGGATTTGGCAAGTAACTGCATCCTGATAAGACTTTGTTCTACAACTGTCATCCGTCAGAGATTCTCGCTCATTCATCATCAACCAAAGCTTCAAATACATCGGATTCAGAATTGGTGGAGAAGTAGTCATTATGTTCAATGTATCCCTTTTCCAATATATATCACCAATTTCAAATTTATAAAGATCTATGGGGTCTTGCCATTTGCAGACTACCATTCCATCAAATAAATTTGAGCCTTTACCCAATTATTTGCACTCTTATTTGTTTCTATTCAACAAATGTTTTGCATGTTTTAATTGAAAAAAGATATCATTGTTTTAAATAATCAAATTTTTCATAATTTGTTTTTAAACAAAGTGAACATTCACAATGACATAGGGATACTGGGAATGCCTGCAGTGCTCTCCCAAGGAGGGTAAGATTCTCGACAGGATAAGGCATTTGTTCATGTTCCTGGCATACTTGTGTCCTCTTCCTTCGGAGCCTCTTGTGGTTTTTTTTTCTCTCACGCAGAATGATGGGTAAGATTATTCATCTCTCCCTCCTCAGCAGATATGACCTCATTGGTAGGACAGTATCTGGTGATCTTTGGAAACTTCTGGTTTATGGTTGCTCCCTTTCAGAGATCCATTCTCCTTATTGATAACTTCCCCAGTGGAGTTGCTTCTATGTCAGAGTTCGTCTGTGCAACGACTTTGCCCCAGTTGGAATGATTGATGCTCATTCTCCTGCAGAGTTCTCTGTTTCCTGGTATATCTTGCCCCTCATCATATTGGATATCTTTCGATGAGCCTGGCTTTCTCTCTTGAGATGTAGTACCGGATGTTTGTTCCTCTTTCGTTGGACCTGTTTGTGTTAAGAAATGTTTGTTTCTCAGCATTCATCATACATAAACCACGCATGTGTGCATATAATTTTCAAACATTCAGATATTCATGTTGCATTCTTTGCCATATATCTTTGTTTACTATCCCTTGATAGTTGGTAATACATTTCCCCAAGTAGATGTCGGTATCTGACCTCCCCATATAGAGTCAGCCCCTTAAGCAGAAAGTGTTTATCTTTCCTTCCATATTCCCCACCGAGTTCTATCCTCGTGGATGATGGTTGTTTCTGTTTCCTCCCAACACATGTATTGGGATGGAATTCCCCATTGAGTTATATCCTCATTGGGACGAGTCTTGATTCAGCTTGCCTCTCTAGTTTGATCCTAGATTGGCTTCTTGTGACTGTTTCCTGCACTCCCCTGAGGTGTAGATGAATAGTTGCTCGGTAACTAGTAATTATCCATCTTTTCCCCGGCGGAGTCTTTGGTTTTCTACCTTGATACCAGTAGTTGTAAACCCTATTTCATCCCCTCGAAGAGTTAACTTTTTGTTCATCCTAATCGATGACGGTTACTTTTCCGTGGTTTTCTACCCAATATCCGGTAGATGTAATCCCCTCCTTGACGGTTATCTTTATCCAATATTCGGTATTGATATTCCTTCACCCCTTTCCTTTTTGAGTATATCTCCCAATAACCAGTGATATATCTTTTGGATAATTGCTCTGATAAAGCAATTTATCCCCAACAAGTCATCTTTCATGTATCGTTTATCGGTAATGATCGTTTCTCCCCTTGAATGGTCATCATTTTGTACCTAGTTTTTGGTATCCCGATGACCTTTTTGTTCGGTCGATTTATCCTTTATTAACCCAGTAACCGGTTGTGGATAATATTCCATGCGAGTATATTATCTACGTTCTGACGGTAATAGATAATATATCTCATGCACTCTCTGGCCGAAGTCCTTTGCTCTTCCCCAGTCGAGTAAGATTCGTATCCCTCTTTATTGGAATCGAATGTCCATCCTATAATCGAGTTTTGCTTTTAGCCCTCTTTTGGATGATGAGTGTCTTGGGAATATTCCCCAATTCACGCTTTGGTTGGTCACCTATTATATACCCAATAACCGGTATCCCTGGTGTTCCTTCCTCCCTGCTCCCTATTATGCCTTTTTGTCCCCTTGCGGAGTCAGATTCTCCTGAGCTGAAGTTTACCTTTTGGGTCTTCCTCAGATGATTTTTGGATGTTTGATATCTCTCACCTTTATACCAGTCTTAGATATTCATTCTTCCTGGGCATGTTGTTCTCTCACCCTTATACCAGTGGTCAAATCACATGTCTCTTTGAGCTTATTACTCAGTAACCGGTAATACCTCATCCCTTTGCTTCCCCAGAGGAATTTTGTTTGGGTGTTTCCCCAGCGAGGTCCCTTAGTGGATTCTCTCAGCCTGAGACCGGATTTTTATCCGAAGTATCCATTACGGATAAGTTTTTGCTGTATTGGCATATTCCCCAATACATGCATCTTTGAGTTAGCTCGAGCCTTTCCATGGATTTATTTCATGGATTCCCTTCGTGTCTCTCAGCAAGTCTCAAGTCGTGACCTGTTCACGCATTTTTATCCCTTTACTCCCCAGTAACGTCCCTAGAGTCTCTGTCCCATTTATGAATGACTTACTCCAGTGGATTTTCAGTTGTTTCTGTTTGCTTTCTTTCTTTGTGGACACATCTCCCCACAGAGTGTTACCATTTGCATACATACATCTGCATCATGAGGTCTCTTAGGGACCAAAATTCGTCTCTTTGTTATTATTTAAGCCCATTCTACATCGTCGAGACGAAGATTTTAACCTTCACTTCTCCGGCTAGAATGACCTTAAATAGGGGCATCTGTAAGACCCAAATTTTGACCCTAAGATCCCTCATGGCATCATAACATTGCATTTGCAAAGCCTCAAGGATCATAAGCATCTTGATTCCCTTTGCCTGTGGGTGGGACCTCTTGTGAGTGGTTTGAGATCACCAAGCATTGCTTGAATTGTATATCATTGCTTTTCTCATTTTTGTTTACTAACTAAAAGCACAAAAATATGTCACTAACATCTTTTGTTTGTAGCTTGAGCAATCACAAGGTCCAAAGCTCCTAGGAGATCACTGGTGCAAAGATATGGCCAAGAGAAGATGGAAGCAAGCATGGTAATGGTTCGCAAAGCTCTCATCTATCAAATATGCCTCCCTAGTATCTCAATTCATCATAGCAAGTCAAGGGGTTTGAGGTTTGTTCCTCAAGGAACCCCTAATTCATCTGAGCACCCATAATGCCTTGCTAATGAAGCAACCTCAGCCCATGGTCAAATACAATCAAGGGAAGTTCTCTAATTCATCATATCATGAATATTTGAGCTTATTTGAGTGTCCTCAATCATCAATTCATCAAGATATGAGTTGTGGACTTGAGAAGTTGATCAGTCAATTCATCTGACTACTTTGAAATTCACTAAGACCTAACTTTTTATGTGTTAGTCAAATGGAGATGATCCCAAAAGAAAAAGTGTTCTTAAGGACAATATGAACAACTTTCATGTTCATAAAAAATTGATTTGAAGCTTGGAAGGTCATCTCCTATTCCAAGCCATTATAGGTTATTTTGACTGAAACCCTAATTTTGGGTCAACTTCCCAAGAACATAACGCATTCATTTTTATGATTTTGAGGTGGGATCAAATGAATTGGAATGCTTATTGTGTCTACTTCAAATGTTATGTTGAACAAAATTTCAAAATCTCAAACGAAATACATGTGATAATGCAAAACATTATAGGTCACTTTGGACCAAATGCATTGAAAGGCAAAAAAGTCTAACTTCAAGTGCCAATAACTTCTTCATCAAAAATCCAAATGATGCAAAATGTAAGTCCATCTTGATTTTCTTGAAAAGGTCTACAAGTTTGATGTTGGCAGTTTTTTCATTTGAGGCTTGCATCATCAAAACAGAAGGGTTTGAAGTTGGACCAATTTGGCAAAATTCTCAAAGGCATGTTTTGCACTATGAACTTCATGGCCTGTTTTCATAAATTTCCACACTTCGAATGAGTTTTTGTCCAACATAACAGTTGTTCCTTACATCAAGACCCTTCCAACCAATACCCACATGCTTATGTTTGGATTTTCTAACTGGCATTTTCGAAGAGATGAAGTTTTAGGCTCATTTATGCATAACATGTTGAAACTCATTACACAAGCCAATTCAATCACATGTACACGTCCATTCCATCTTGCTTTCATCTGAACACTCATTTGCCATTGCATTTGGGCCTCCCATGCGCCTGTACAGGCCCATGCATGGAGGCCCTCTCACTTCATGCACACGAGTTTTCCACCTCCTTGCATCACCTTGTGCTATAAATAGATGCACCGCTCCATTCATTTGGACACCCTAAATCAATCTGAAATGCTGCAGAAATCAAAACCTAGCCATCACTAAAGGAATACTCATTTTTCACTTCTGATTTCAAGTTTGAATTTCAACATAATTAGTTGATCTTTAATACTTATTCCTTAACCTTGCACTCATACCATACTTCAAGTTCAAGCTGCAAGCAAGAGTTGAAAGGAATCGTGTGAATTAAAGCTGATCTTCAAAGGTTTACACCTCAACTGTTTTGATCCATATCTCTTTGTATAATGTGATTTGTTTGTGTCCATTTGGTTTTCTGAAGTCCTCATGCAAGAGCTAAGCCAGTGGTGACTTTGATTTTATGTTTTGATGAACTTAAGTTTATGCATCTGGATTTTCCAACTCTGATTTCTCATTCCATAGAAACTTTGAGTACAATCCAAGGCCATAGGGGTGATGTACATCACCCCAGCTTTCCAATGATATGAGGATCGCCCATTTTTATTAAGATTTTTGAACCTGCAAATGTCACCGGAAAATGCAAGCTCGCCGGAGAAGACGGTGGTGTACACCACCGTCTCTTTGCCAGATCAAATCTTAGCCATCAGATGCGTTTTCCAAATCAAATCGTGGCCATCGGTTGTTATGACTTTTTTTAATTCCACATGTTACTCAGTTGACTAAGACCTACCATGAATGTGCGCATGTGGAGCGTCTGATCAGCCACGTCAATTAATGAGGCTTGATCAGACGCTTGTGGTTTTTTCTGATTTTAACAATTTCCATTTTATTTCTTTTATTCCATTAAACTTCAAAAAATCATAACTCTCTCATTTTTAATCCAAAAAATATGGGACCAATTGCATTACTTCTCTTTTTAATTCTAGTTTCTAAAAATGATTTTTAATATTTTTTATTTTATCATTTGATATTTTTTGTGAATTTTCTCTTTTTTGGTTATTTTTAATTCATTTTAAATAGTGTTTGATATTTAAAAAATACAAAAATATTTTCTCAACCTATTTGAATGATGATGGATCTATGAAAAATATTCTCATCAATTTATTAATTGATTTGAGATTTATTTGAGATTTTAGTTCAATTAGGTTATTTTTATTCATTTTTAATTGATAAAAAATAGTTTCTAACTTTTAAAAATGCTGAAATTTTTTGTCAAGCTTTGTTTGACCTTGTTGAACTTAGGATAAATCACTTGGACCTTTCAAGGTTGATTTGAGGTGATTTTGAAGTTTGACCCTCCTTTAATATTTTAATTCAAGTTTATTTTAAATATTAAAAATGCCTAAAAATATTTTGTTCATTTCTTGACTTCCAATCTTCATCTCACTTCTTTTTTTGATTGTTTGACCATGATCCTCAATGTCATTGGTCAACACTTGTTGATTGGTACATTCCATTTCATTTAATGCACTTATTTCTTTTCATTATCCATCTTCTTCTTCTTCTTTTCTTTTTTGATCAATGAGTTAAAGGTTGATAAGTTAGCATTGATTAGGGAGGCTTAATCTTCCTTGATTCAAATCTAATTCATCTTGATCAATTGATCAAATGAATGGCTTTGCATTAAGGATAGGTTACTTCCTAAATCATGCAAATGACTTAAACTAATACAAGATCAATTCTCTTCTTCTTTTTGGCATGGCAAGTTGTTGGAACTTGGTTCACTAATCAAGACTTCTAACTTGTGTTGTTGCCTACATTATTATTGACCGGCCTCAGATAGTTGTGACTTCTACATAAGTCCAATTACGATTGCTTAACATAGCGCTAAATTTGCCTTATGGCACACTAACCATTAACACTAACCATTAACCATTAACATTTACTTTTTGCTCTTTACTTTTATGCAATTTACTATTCTTGCACATATTATTCATTTGCTTTTCCCTTTGCTCATTTGAGCACATGTTTATGTTAATGCAATTTGCCTTTTGCTCACTTGAGCACATATTTTTGTATATACTCTTGTGCTTGTGTTTTGTTTGATTGTTGTGGACCAAATGCAAAGAATTGGACAAAATGGACTTAGACTTTAGGACATTCCCTATGCAAATTTGGAGTCAAAGAGCAACTAGGCATTGGGCCTTTAGAATGTTATAAAAGTCAAAGAGAAACTAGGCATTGGGCCTTTAGAATGCTTAATGTTGAAAGATGACCTTGAAAGGACCAACTTCTAAACTCCACTTGTCCATTCCTTGTTTTGTTTGCTAGAATCTTTTGATGTGTCTGTTCTTGTGCTGGGGATTCCAACTTGACCCAAATTGAGGAACCATTGCCATGAGCTTCCAAGAGATAGAGATCCAAGATACATTTGGGAGCTTTCCAAGAGTTCATTTGATTGTTGGTTGCTTGAGTTTACGCTTATGTGTTTGCTTATTCCAAAGGATGTGAGCTACTTGGATCATCAATATGATCTCAAGAGAGGAACTCCATGTATGGTTTTGCTTCTTGTCCCTTATCTCTTGTATGTTTAGGACTTTAGCCATTCTTCTTCTTCTTCTCTCCACTTTAACCCAAGCCAAAACTTTTGTGCAAACATTTAACATTTCTTTTCAAACATTAGAAACCTAAGCCTTAAGCTTTTGATTTTCAATCTTTCTTTTTATAACACTTATTTTGAATTGAATACTAAGTCAACTTTGACCATATTTTGTAAATACTTTTCATTGGTAAATATAACCCATTCAAATGTCTTTTGTGGTTTCAATGGCCACTTTCTTAATCAAATTTTTCATAACCTTTAGCTATTAGGTTTGAGTTATCCTTGAGGTAGATGTAATACTCACCTATATCCTTAGTGATGGACAATGAGTCTTCCATGCTTATTATAGGGTTAAACCCTCACTAGCATGTTAAAGTTGTCCTCACATGGTGGATTTGTGGTTTCAAGTTGAGTTTTCTCCCTTGGATTATAAAAGACCTTAAGGCTTTTGGACCAATCAATTTACCAACTCATTTTGAGATTTTTACCCCGAACTACGAGGTTTTGATCCTATTCTTTTAAGATGGTACGTAGGCAATGGGTTTATCCATCCAAACACAAAATGTAAATAAACTTGTACATTCTCTTCCCATCTCTTCAATCATGTTTGCACCAACAAATTTTCACAAAAATACCAACCTTAAAACACATATGAAAAGGGCTCCCTAGGAGTACCTAGGATGTTTTGGGTGCTTAAAACCTTCCCATTGCATAACCAACCCACTTACCCAGATCTTTGACATTTTTACTAGTTTTTGATTTGATAAAACTTTTAGGTTTTTGTTCGCTTTCTAACCATTCCTTTGGATAAATAGAAGTGCGGTGGCGACTCGACTTGTATGATTTACCTTGAATTTAGTCAATATCTCTAATGGTAACGAATACCCCGCTACAATGTGCTCAAGTGAGCAAAAGGCAAATTGCATTAACATAAACATGTGCTCAAATGAGCAAAAGGAAAAAACAAATGAATAATATGTACAAGAATAATAAATTGCATAAATGTAAAGTGCAAGAATTAAATGTTAATTGTCAATGGTTAGTGTTAGTGTTCCATAAGGCAAATTTAGCAATATGTTAAGCAATCGTAAGTGGACTAATGTAGTAGTCACACCTATTTGAGGCCGGTCACTAAAATATAGGCAATAACACAAGTTAGAGATCTTGATTAGTGAATCAAGCTCCTACAACTTGCCATGCCAAAAGAAGATGAGAAATGATCTTGTATTGATTTAGGTTCTTTGCTTGATTAGGAAGCAACTTATCCTTAATGCAAAGCCATTCACTTGATCTATGATCAAGATAAATTAGATTTGAATCAAGGAAGGTTAAACTTCCCATACATCAAGGCTAACCACCAATCTTCAACTCATTGATCAAAAAAAGAAAAATAAGAAGAAGAAGAAGAAGATGAATAAGAAAGTGCATTTATGGAAATCCAAATGAAGTAATCAACATACATTGATCAAAGATAGATGGAATCAAGGTCAAACATTAGTAAACAGAAGCAAAATGAAGATTAGAAGTCAGTAAACAAATAAAATATTTTTGGTATTTTTCAAAATTAAATAAATACTTGAATTAAAATAAACAAATAAAGGTCAAACTTCAAATCCATTTCAAATCAACTTTGAAAAGTCCAAATGGATCATCCTAAGTTCAACAAGGACAAACAAAGTTTGACAAAAAATTTCAGCATTTTTAGAAACCAGAAACTATTTTTAATCAATTAAAAATGCATAAAAATAACCTAAATGAATTAAAATCTAAAATAAATCCCAAATCAATTAATAAATTGATGAGAATATTTTTCATAGATCCATCATCCTTCAAAGAGGTTGGGAAAATATTTTTGTATTTTTTGGATATTGAAAACTATCTAAAATGAATTAAAAATAACCAGAAAACAGAAAATTCATAAAAAATATCAAATGATGAAATAAAAAATATTAAAAATCATTTTTAGAAACTAGAAATTAAAAGAGAAATAATGCAATTGGTCTCACATTTTTTGGACCAATGATGAGTGAGATATGAGTTTTTTGAAATGAAATGGAATAAAAGAAATAAAATGGAAATTAAAATCAGAAAATAAAAATAAGAAAAAACGTGAGGCGTTGGATCAGGAGCTGATTAATTGAGCTGGCACATCACATGGATCATATGCGCGCGTCCAACATACACTCAAGTCAATGCGAAACACGCTGCCATTAAATAAGTCATAACAATGGAGGATCCAGATTAGATCTGGAAATGAGATCGCACGGCCGTGATTTGATCTGGAGTTGGGACGGTGGTGTACACCACCGTCTTCCCCGGCGAGACCCCCGGTTCCGGTGAGAGTTGCAGACATGGCAACCTCAACCAAATGCCACGATCTACACATCAATGGAAAGCTGGGGTGATGTACATCACCCCTGTGCCAACTATTTCCACTCTAGACTTCCATGGAGAGAGAAATCAGAGGTTTAAATTTATGGTGTTCAACTAAAACTTAATGGATTTTCAAAATTCAAAGCATCAATCAATTGTCTCTGATGAGAGGACTTCAGCCAACCCAATAAATGCAAGAAAACAACAATAATCAAGGAGTTTCGAAGAAAATAAGTTTGGATATCCACCTCTGAAATGTTGATCTTGAGAGCATAATTCTCCTTTGCTAATGCTTGCAGTGTAGTCTAGTGATGAAGATGAGCAAGGTTTAGGAACTATAGATCTAGAAATCAACCAATGTAGTTGAAATTTAGATCTGAATTTTTGAAAGGAAGGAGAGAGTTCCTTTAAGTGAGGCTATGGAGGGATCCTTGCAGCATAACAGGCGCCTTCAGGTTGTGTAATTGTGAAGCTTTATGCACTTATTTATAGCAATTGGCCAAGGCATGCATGACCAAAGCATGTGCATGGATGAAGAGGGCCTCCATGCATGGGCCTGTACAGGCGCATGGAGGGTCCGATTCTGATTGGAAATGAATGCTTAACATCAACAAATGTGTTTTGGACGTGCAGATGTGGTGTATTTGGTTCATGCATAAAGTTTGAATCAAGTTTCTAAAAATGTACCAATACTTTCTCCTCTTCGAAAATGGTACCTCCAAAAATAAAACATAGCCTTATGGGTAATGGTTGGAAAGCTCTTGACATGAGGATTTATTGTTTTGTTGAACAAAACTTCATTTGGAATTGGGAAATTGGTGAAAATTGATCATGAAGTGCAAGGTGCAAAACACGTGTATGTGAAAATTTCCAAAATGGGCCAACTTCAAGCCCTTCTGTTTCAAAGATACAAGCTCCAAATGACAAACCCTTTAACATAAATGTTGTATATATTTTCAAGAAAATAAATTTGGACTCAAATTTTACATAATTTGGATTTTTTATGAGAAAGTTATGGGCACTTGAAGTTGGACTTTTTCACATTTTAATGCCTTTGGTCCAAAGTGACCTATAATGTTTTGCATTATCACATGTATTTTTTTTAGGATTATGAAAATTTGTCCAACATAAAAAATTAAGTTGACATCTTAAACTTTCCAATTCATTTGATCCCACCTCAAAATCATGAAAAATGAATGAGTTATGCTCTTGGGAAGTTGACCTAAAATTAGGGTTTCAGTCAAAATGACCTATAATGTTTTGAAATGGATGATGACCTTCCAAGCTTCAAATCAATTTTTGATGAACATGAAAGTTTTTCATATGGTTCTTAAGGAAATTGTTTAACTTTGGGTCATCTCCATTTGACAAATACATTAAAAGTTAGATCTCAGTATACTTCAAAATAGTTAGATGGATTGACTGATCAACTTCTCAAGTTCATGCCTCAAATCTTGATGAACTAATGATTGAGGGTACTTAAATAAGCTCAAATATGCATGAAACGATGAAT
Organism: Lathyrus oleraceus; assembly: GCF_024323335.1. Lineage (NCBI taxonomy): Eukaryota > Viridiplantae > Streptophyta > Magnoliopsida > Fabales > Fabaceae > Lathyrus > Lathyrus oleraceus. The sequence continues at coordinate 14,108,195 of NC_066579.1, read as the reverse complement.
GGAATAACTTACCTTGATTGAATTTGATCATGGGTTGAGGTTGCTTCATGAGCAATGCACAATTGATGGACAAATGAATTAGGGTTTCCTTGGGAAACAAGCCTCAAGCCCTCTAGTTTGCTTTGATCAAAATGATGGATTGAGATATTTGGGAGGCATATATCATGAATGAGAGCTTTGGGAACCAGTTTCATGCTTTCTTTCAACTTCATCTAGGCATATCAATGAGCATAGGGTCTTTTGGGAGCCTCAGATCTTATGATTGCTCAAGCTACAAAACAAACAAAATTAGTGACATATTTTTGTGCTTTTGGTTAGTAAACAAAGTAAGAAGAGCAATAATATACAATTCAAGCATGCTTGGTGATCTCAAACCAACTCACAAGAGTTCCCACCCAAAGGTTAAGGAGCCAAGATGCTATGATCCTTGAGGTAGGTGCAAAATGAAATTATATGATGCCATGAGGGATCTTAGGGTCAAAATTTGGGGTCATACGGATTGCATCCCATTGGTCAGATCTTTTCAACTCTCAACTTTTAATTCTATGCTTAGGATTAGTCTCTTCATCTCCTTCCATTTCTTAAATTTCAAATCTCTCTTCCTTTTCAAAATCTTCTCTACTTGTGATTTCTAACTTTAGACTATTTTGCAAACTGGAAACTTCGGCCTTATGCCATTGCATTTTTAAACTCTTTTCTTAAATAAAACTTGTGAATGAATCTAATCATATTGACTTAAAATTTCAAAATACAAAAAGAATTAAAACTCATTCAAACCTTTTTAGGCCCTTTGTGTCTCTTTTAAACTTAAATTTTTGTTAAAAGCAATTTACTCACTTTGAAATTGATACCATGAACTACGAGGTTTTGATCCCTCATTTTTATGTTGGTACGTAGGCACAAGTCTCAAGGTCTTGTCAAACACAAAAATATAATAAATGAATTATTTTCTCATCCCCACACTTTATTTATCACAAACATCATTTTATACCAAAAACACATACATACATAAAAAAGGGCTCCCTAGGAGTACCTAGGACACTTTGGGTGCTAACACCTTACCTTTATGTAACCAACCCCCTTACCTGTAATCTCTAGCATTTTATTAGTTTTAATTTGAAAACTTCTTATCTTTGGGTTTTTTTCATACTTTTCCCTTTTCCTTTTGGAAAAAATAAAAGCGCGGTGACGACTCTGGTTTTATTAACATTAAGTTTATCCATAGCTTAATGGTCATGAATTTACCGCTATAGAAATTAAGTGGCGAATCTGCTAGGGAGTAGTCCTCAGTGGGTTTAGCATACTTTTTTATGTGTATATATTTGTATATTTGATGTTTGTATACTTATTTATGTGATATAATCTGCTTGTCATGCTTGGTGATCTCTGAGTGGTGAGATAACTTCTAACCCGAACTTGAGTGCAATTAAGATAGGAGGATGGTATAATCATGTTCGACTTGTGTGGAATAGTCCTTAACAAGTTGGCTTGAGACCCATCTACTCATTGGAGACCCTTTTGGAGCTATTGATGTCACACAAGTTATTTGTGGTTAGGCATTACTTTCTCTGATTTGGGGTCCGAGAAGCTGAGGACCGAGAACATTTAACCCAACTTGGCCTATTTAGGACGTAGTGCGGAGACTGTTCAAGTGTAGACTTGATAACATCCGATATTATGGGTTGATGAGTTGGTCATCCTAACCTATAACATCCGATATATGGAATTAAGACTCTAGGAACTTTTTAGAACATGATCTACAGGTTTTATCCTTAGTACACTCCTTTGGGATAGTTCTTAACTTGACTCCATGCTTGTGACTCACAACAAACCCTTGATTCTTGGTTGATCCAATCAAGCCTTGTCAATATCAATGGAACTTGGGTGTTGATAAGTTGAAAACCATAATCCACCAAAATGGATGATTGATCTTGACAATGACTTGATTCATCCCTTGACCTTTGTTTGTTTGCCTTGTGTGTGATCCCTTACTTGTGATTGTTGCATCCATGCATTCATGCGCATCATAACATTCATCACACAAAAAATAACTTCAAGGAACTAAGGTTTTATTTGCAAATATTTTCATACCATGGATTGTGGACGAAGGAACACTAAGAAGTACAGTTTCAGATGTACTGATTTGAAAGAGTTAAGGAAGCTATCATCTTTTGTATTAGATCCTTTCGACTTCAAGCAACGTCATGGGAAGCTTCTATCTGTATTGTCTGCTGATGTGGTTGAAGGACTTCTGAGTGTTTTGCTTCAGTTTTATAATCCTCTATACCGTTGCTTCACTTTTCCCGATTATCAGCTCGTGCCTACGTTGGAGGAGTATCCCATCTCTTGGGAATACCTGTTTCTGACAAAGTGCCTTTTAGTGGATTGGAAGAGATTCCCAAATCTCATATCATAGCTGAAGCTCTTCACTTGAAGAAGTCTGAGATTAAGGCTCATTGGGTGAAGAAAGGAGGAATGTTTGGGTTGACTTCTGAGTTTCTCATTGGGAAAGCTATTGCCTTTGCTCAAGCCGTTAGTGTGGATGCTTTTGAAGCCATCTTTGTATTGCTCATCTATGGTTTGGCTTTGGTCCCTAACATGGACGTGAAGGGGTCGAACTAGAGTGAATGGGTCGAACTATTGGTAGGATGAATAAAAATAAATGAGCCCTCGATTAAGAAAGTTGTCTGAGGGGTTACACCTTATATGGTATATATCAAGGAATAAATCAAGAGAAGGCTTCCATATAATGTACTTTGTACAAAGTTAGAAGACCCTAATTTACGTCCAGGACCTCAGATGAAGCTAGGAAGGGGTAATGTTAAAATGTTTCATGATGGCCAACTCAAATTTAGAAAAAGGAAGTCGAAGCCCTAATCTTATAAAATGGAACTCATAGAATGGGACCATAAAATCTTCAAAAAAGTTGCATATCCTCTTCTCCCCTGACAGTGAAAGGGATAACCACTATGAAGGGTCACCGACCACAACACTAACATCACTTAGGGCAACCTCTACGCTCATACCGGGGAAGTACTCGCTACTATTACACCTACCCAATCATACATCAATGCATTCAGCCAATATGAAGATATTTGTTTAATAGCACCTTAGCATCGTTGGGATAACAACCTTCAAACAAAGTGTAAACTACCCTTTCCGACCCAGAGTCATAAGATATGGTTATAACCTCTTCTTCTACACGATCACTGCTAAAAGATAAGTGAAGAGAGTTTGCGGATAACCCAAGTGAAGTCTTCAATTCAGAATCTCTCATTGAATCGACAATATTGTCGCTCATTTTGGAAAAACAAAACAAGATGCAGACAAGATTTAGTGAGAAAGATGACTTTCTCAAAAAGGAAAGAGAGGAACGAAGACATTTTTCATAAGGTAATTGAAAGCTCAAAAGCTTAGGGATTGTGGGTGGCAAAAACTTCCAAATATTACAATCATCCTATTTATAAGCAATGGTAGCTGAAAGATCAAGATTGATTATGAACCAATATCACAAGATCAACAACGACAATTTTATACATAAAAACACACCAAACTCAAGTGCACTTAAGCAGTCTATAAACTATGGAACACCTTAGACAGTCCCGTCAATACACGTGTCGGAAATGGGTGATGAAGCACCTTAATGTTGGAATCACTTTTAAAGTGCTTGTTTCCCATCACTTTTCAAAAATTGATCCCAAGTGATTCAATTCTACTCAACTACAAATTACGACGTGAAGGCCGGTCAACGATAACTTAAGTTTTACCATGGATCCATTAATACCCAAAAAGTCTTGGAAGAAACTATTATAGACCGACAAAAGGCCCAAGGGATCAAAGCTCTATATGTCTCAAGCCCACTCTACTTGATCCAACATATAAAACAGTTCATACATTATGAGAAGGTACACAATTGTTGATCTCCATTTTCACTTTATTCATCTTGAGTGTTGAACCCAACATACATAATATTATGACTTTAGTTAATCTAACAGTCGTAATGACAAATGATGTTCCATCAATGAAGTTCAAGCATTGTTTGAACTAAGTTAACCTTGGAAGTACCAGAAAATGGCATAAAGAGTTCAAGTCAATGAGGAAATTTTTTATGTGCGGCTTAAAGAGATTACATATTTACTAATAAATTACATAGGTCACTTGATTTATGGTACATTACTTATAATCAATTGTAACAATACTACAACAAAATATACATTTCCTAACAAGATTTTTATTGCGGTTGTACATAGGCCTGAAGTGAAATCTTTAAAATTGAGCGCCTTTATACTTTTATTTTATTTTTAGATTAAAATAAATTAAATTTCTTCTCAATTGCAACTCCTAACCAAGGGAAAAAATTGCACATGTCATGGGTTCAAAACTTAGCACCTTCCCTTTTTACTTTAAAATAAAATTTTGCCTTAGTGGCAACACTCAATCGAAGGGAAAAGCTAAGAAGGTCATGGGTTCGACTCATAATGCCAAAAAAATTGTGTTTTATTTATAATTTCTTTTAAAATAAAAATAAATTACATTTTCCCCTTATTTGGAACTCCCACCCGAATAGAAAATTTTTTATAAAAAAGTGGGGCCTTCTTTTTTTCAATTTTTTTTAACGAAACCCTAAACGAACTTCATATTCTACCTCTAAAATTCATCATCCATTATACAAACTATAATATCCTGTATTTCCTTAAATACACAAATTTCTATTAATTGATATCAATTGAGTTCCTATGTGCTCTAAAAGTTATCAGTTGGGATAAATAGAGTAAATAGTGAATTCAGATTGACTTAATTAATATTAATTGAGACTCACCTTTTATTAATTGGGACATTTTGGTAACACTTATAATAATTGCTCTAGTAGAACAAACATTAAAAGTGTGGTATCACTTAGGATATTTGTTACTATCATTTCATTCTTCCTATCCACACGTTTTTCCTCTCATTTTGTGGCCACATATCCTTCCTATCTTCTATTCTTCTACCAACCACCCTTGTGCCATGCTCATTTTCCAACTTGTCAGTAAAAAGGAAAGATAGAAAGGGAGATAGAGAGAAAGAAGAAACTCGAGGGAAGAAGAAAGCAAGTCAGTGGAAAGAAGAAGGCGGAAAAAAACTTAGCATCCATCATCATCACTTAATCACCATCTCATCTCATCATCCTCAACAACTTCTCATCTTCCATACCTAAGGCGGGTTCTAGGTAGAACTTTAGATTTTAGAAGTTAGGGTTGATAAACCATGGAATTGGTAGTAAGATAAATGATATTATGATGAGTTTCTCCACGAATCATGTGAATCTTCATTGGTGATGCTTTTATGTGTGTTCTTGTAGTTATTGGATTCTTGTGATATAATGATGTGGTTGTTGTTTGAAAGTGTTGTTGGTGTGTTTTTATGATTGTGTCAAGAGATTGGTTACTAGAAAGGAAACAATATTAAGAAGGTTGAAAACTATGTTGTTGTGCAGAAGAAACTGTGTTTTATGCAGGGACCAATTGATTGGTTCTGGAGTCTTTTCCAGACCGATCGATAGAATGGAGTTTTTGAGTTATGGAAAGTGAAAATTGTTTGGGACCAATCGATTGGTCTTTAGTAACAATCGATTGTACTAACTTTATGTTTTGAAGAAAATGAAAATTTTGGCAGGACCAATCGATTGATAGTGAGCTCCAATCGATTGCACAAACTTACTAACTTCGAAAACTGGAAATTTTTCAGCTACCAATCGATTAACACTCAGGATCAATCGATTGATCCTCTGCATTCTTTTAAAAACAAAAATGTGAGATAAACCAATTGATTGGGCTTCCCCAACCAATCGATTGGCCCTTGCCTAAAACTTCAAATTTCACTTCTTTAATATTTCTAAATGCATTTCATCAATTATTAATCACTTGATATGATATACTTGTATTGAATCAATGTTGAATATGGGAATTGCATGTTGAATCTAGTGAGTTAATCTAGTGATCATTCTTAGGCCATAAGTTAGACTTATAACTTAGATTGATGAATCTAGTTATGTCTTATGGATTTGATCGCGTATTTATAATGTTTTACACTTGATGGTGTACATCCCTAATTGAGATGCTTAGATGAGTAAGAAATGGGATGTGACTCCAATGGTTCGTGCTCAATTGGGTTTGAGCCCCAACCATGGCGAGCATGGGGGAATAGGTGGACACCAAAGTGGGTTAGAGGCCCATACGGTGAAAGATACCCTAAGTGGGTTACACTCCCATACGGGTGACGATCGCTTGGATTGAGTTTGGAACTCATAGAGAATCCAATATCCACCCCGAAATTCGAATCATACGAGCATGCATGAACTAAGCTTTCCCTATACATAGGTCCGCTCAGGGATTTATGTTTCGTGAACCTGAATAGTAACTTATTTTTTAGTTATGAGAACTCGTGAGCATGTTGCCATACATTGCGAGACTTTTCCTCATCACCTAAGTCTTCTTTCCCTTGTTGACTTAAAATGGATATTGATTATAAAATCTTGTAGAGCCGAGTGGACCCATAAGATAGAGAACCCACTGGGATTATTATCTCACCCCATGTTGTTGATTATTTTTCAGGTAGTTCCGATCAAGCGAAGGGTAAGGACAAGATAGAGTGATGTCTTTCTTACCTGATCTTTTGTATGGCTTCTCCCCTGTATAGATATTTTTGACATCATTCTACAATGATCTAGTTCCTAGTTTTATTTTAGGCACCTTTGTGTATATTTAGTGCCAAGTAGTATTTTCTTTTGGGCATGTAATACTTACATTGTCGCCACTAGGCGCTTATGTATTTCAGTACCAGTATTACACTATGTATAATATATATTCTATACATATATTATATGTGGGTGTTACACAAACTATATTTCTCCACTAAACCAAACTCGATAATATTATTTATTTCATAAACGAAACTCGAAAATTTCATTTCTCCCATTCACGGATTTCAGATCTCCATTATATCTTTTCCAACTATAACGAGGGAATGCACGCCTAAATTCAACTTAGAAATGTTAGATATTTTTGTTCTTATGTGAGGTAAAATGTGTAATGTTGTTGTTGTTGCATTGTTGTTGTTTAGATTTAAGGTTAAACAGTTCTATTTATTTTGTTCTTGTTGTTGTTGTTGTTTGTTGTTGTTGTTATTGTTGTCGTTGTTGTTGTTTTTGTTGTTATTGTTGTTGTTGAGGTTTAATGTTTAATAGTTTTATTGATTTTATTGATTTTTGTTGTTGTTGTTCTTAAGATGATTCATTATATTTAGTGATGATAAACCAACAATAGTATTTGGTATTCATATCACATGTCCTCAGTCGATAGAAGACTCAAGTTCTTCGATAGATGTAGTAAGTTTTTTCTTTTTAAATAGTTTATATGAAACTTCTTTTTGAATTCATATTTAAATAACACCTTTTAGGGTTCATTGTGAAGAATTTGTGTAGTAAAATGATACGATATTATGTTAGATTTAAGTATTTCTCATGTTTATTATGGATTTCTATTAGTTAGATCTTCTGTCACTCTAATGTGCTTTATACATGTTGGGGTGAACGAAACGAAAGTTGTTAAGGTAATCAACACTTAATTAGGGATATTTATTTGAAAGCATAAGTATTTTTTTTCATTAATTTATCTATTTTATAAAAGCATAACTATTTTGTTACAAAAAAAATTGTATTATCTAGTGAAGTTATTACAACTTAAAAAGAAAATGGAGAATGATAAGAAATTAAAAAGGAAACAACATATAGTGTTGCTTCCTTTTTAATTTTTATCATTCTCCATTTTTTTGTTGCAATATCTTCTCTAGATGATGCGATTTCATCTTTGTTTAACAAATAATTATGTTTAAAGGAAATACATATCTTGATAAAAAAACAAATGGTTATGCTTCATATTAAATTACATTCAACCCAAAATAGAAGATAGATTAGGTTTTTTCTTTGTTAAAAGTGCTAACCTGGGAAAGGGGACCCCTAAGACCTATCCCCTCCGTTAAAAAATCTAAACCGAGAGGATAAGTGGGGCGCTACATTTCACCTTGATTGGAACTCTCAATGGAGAGAAAAAGTCAAACACGTTATTTTGAAAATGTTATTGTCGGAAATCAAACCAATATGACCAAAGTCACTTTTTCATTTTGGTTGGCAGTTGTCCGGGAGAAAAAAGAAGTGTACATTTCATAACACCCTACGTTACATCATCCACCAAAAACCCTATTTCAATCGAAGTAAAAACTCATTTTTATATTAGTGCAAAAGGTTAATATGCTTTTTTTTTGTATAAATAGGTATAATAATGTATTCATTCACAATAACTTATTTAAAGAAAATAAAAGAATCTAGAGGTTTTTTATTTTACTATTTATTATTCTTTTCTAAATAATAAATTGGATAATGTAACAACACTAGCATAATACAATAATTTGAGTGGACCAAATTGATTTGAAGGTTCATAGAAAATAGGTTGAAGTTTTAGAAAATTATAAGTCCCAACATTATAGTTGTAAATACATGGAATTATTTTTGAACTTCATTCCTATAATTACCAACATTCACATGCATCTTGGATACACCTTGGAACTCTAGGTTGCAAGCAAGTAGACATTTGTTTACGACAATCTTTATTAGATCGACATTTGGTAACTCCTGTGATGTAAAAAAAAATTGATAATAATAAATACAACATTATATATAAAATTAAGAATACATTTTAAAAATAAATTACAAAATTAAACTTACCATCAGTTACAACAACGAATATGGAAAGAAAAACAATTATGAGATAAACAAATTTAACAATATTTGCCATATGTTCTCTCATTTGCATTTTAAAGTAAACATTTGTATAATAATTTTATAGTGTGAAAAATTACATTCTTTAAAATATAATTAATGATTAATGTCTCTTGATGGTTGTTAGAATTCATTTCATATTTTAATAATATTACTTTTTGTTTCTTTCCCTTTCTTTGTTATAATTTAATCTCTACATTTTAATATACACACCAAATTCACTCCTATAAAAGTATAATTTTATCACAGTTGAGAGAAGGATTTTATCAGAGTTAGTTGGTTGTGCCCTCTTTACCACCACAGACTTAAAGTCATGGTAAAAACACAATACCGTGTAACATATCTTCACGGTTGGAGAAAATAATTGTAATAAAAGGTGGATGGTCTTGAGTTCGATATCCAGTGCCAACGAGTTAGTGCATCATATTTCACCATGGTTATTGCTTCCAACCGTGGTGATATATTCACTTGAGTTTAGTATAATTTACGTGGAATGCTTATTTTATCAACTTCTCACTAAACATATAACATTTAACTGTGATTTCTAAATTAATTATATGACAAATTAAGTATATTAGAAGAACAAGTTACAGTAATCAATATTTTTTTAGATTTGTGCAATTCATTATCCGTATCTCACTCTTTAACAGTTAGAATTTGTTTAATACGCCTCATTCTTCAACTAACAGTTAGAATTTGGCTAAAGAACTAGAAGTATTGAACTAAATTAAAATTGACAATGGGTGAGGTACAGATAATGATTTGGAAAATTTTCGAAAAACATTTATCAACGAAAATTATTTCATAATATTACTTAATTTCATATTATTATTTTCTAATTCAATTTGAAAGGTTATATATTCAATGACATGTTGATAAAACACTCAAACCACATACGATATCATAAACTCATCTTTTATGACATATTGGTTTAATGAAATGAAAGTTTCAATTTACAATGAATAACATTAACAATAGCATACCTCAACAAACACATCAGAAATAACACAAACATATATCAACAACTTACTTTAACAAAACAACAACATACCTCAGTAAAAACATCAAAATTCATCAACCACTACGCCAAACAAGACCTTAGACAGCGCTTTTTTTAGCCTTAGACAGCGCTTTAAAGCGCTGTCTAAACCTCCGCTGCTAAAGGTTTAGACAGCGCTTTTTTAAATCTTAAAAGCGCTGTCTAAGCCCCCCCCCCCCCTTAGACAGCGCTTTGGCCAAAAGCGCTTTCTAAGACCCTCCTATTTTAATTTTTTTAGGTATACCTTAGACAGCGCTTTTGGCCAAAGCGCTGTCTAAGGGGGGGGGGGGGGGGGGGGGGCTTAGACAGCGCTTTTCAAAAAGCGCTGTCTAAGCCCCCCCTATTTTAATTTTTTTAGGTATACCTTAGACAGCGCTTTAGGCAAAAGCGCTGTCTAAGGGGGGGGGGCTTAGACAGCGCTTTTCAAAAAGCGCTGTCTAAGCCCCCCCCCTTAGACAGCGCTTTTGCCTAAAGCGCTTTCTAATCCCCCCCTTAGACAGCGCTTTTTACAAAAGCGCTGTCTAAGGTATACGAAAATTTTTGAAGCTTTTGTTTTAAACCACATTTTTTCCAGGTTTATAAACCAGAATTTCTACCTGTTTTCAACCAGATTTTGACAGACAATTATCACATTTTATATATGCCATTTTGGCCTTTTTTCTACCAATTTTTGGCTAACAAATATATATATATATACCAATTCAAACCAATTTTGCCTTAAATGTATCAAAATATATACAAATTTATGTACACATTTACAAGTCATAACATATACTACAAATGTACACATTAATTACACAAATTTATGAACAAACATTGAGCTTTATCATGAATTGACTAACAACCTCCAACAAATTTTAATACTGTTAATTACATGAATTTAGAACAAACGCAACTTGGGTTGCCGCTAGTGCTGCTGCCTCCTGTTAAAAATACAAAATAAAAACAGTAAGAAAATCACAGAATATAGCATAGTTTCAAAACAAAACCAACGACCATACTACACAAAACAGTAACAAAATTTAGTCATGGATACTGACTTGTCTTTGTCGCCTCCGTTGCAGAATACTGATTGCCCAAGCCATGATATAGCAAGGTAAAAGAAATCCAGCAGCTCGAAGCAAGAAAAGCTGCAGAAGATGGTAGGCTTATTAGGTTGGCTCCCCGTCACATTTGAAATCAACACAACAGTAGACATAGGCATGAGAACAATTATAAACAACAGACTTGAATCACTTACAGAGAAAAAATTGGATGGATCATCATCAGAAGAATCACCATCTGTTACAGAGAGTGCATGCCGCAGAAGTAAAAGGGCCATCAACTGTATCAAATAAAAAGGATTGGGCTTAAAATCATGTCCACTGACTAGCATACTGATGTAGTCAATACAAACACCGAGCAAATGCAGTGAAGCACCAGGGCTCTTAGCAAGTGCAATTAATTAATTTGATAAAAACAACCAAATTCTACAGTTTAGTAAAGTGGAATGCAAGATAAATAATGCCTTACAATTAGAGCAGCTGAGCGACAAAAAGCAGCTCCACTGGCATTAGAAGCAGCATACTCATCATATTCAGCATCCAGGAATTGACGCTCTGCCTCTGCAATTGCCAATAGGCGAGGATCACGCAAGTCCAAGGGTGAGCCAGATAATGTCCAGCCTCCTCTGCAAGAAAGTTCATCATAAATTAAGGAGACAAGTTCAAAATGACGATAAATAAATCATTGTAGCCTCTAGATTAATTCTAAAGTAAATAACGGGTATAGAACTAATGCAACATAATCAAAAACTATTTCTAAATATATATGTAAGTATATCTTCTTACCCTATTTCAATAGTGGTTTCTTCAGGATTAGGGCGAGGTGGTGGGGCTGTATACCCAGGTTGATAAGGCTGATCATTATATGCACAGAAGAAAAAAAGGCATCAATAAGAGACAACAAAAGTAGTACAACTGGAAGGAATTCAATACACATGATAGATAATGAGCATTGGGTTCAAATCAAAATGGTTAAGAAAAAACCACACAAGATACAGTGTACAATATAAAAGCCAGTCAAACCACTATCAAACCGTCAAATAATGGAACCGTAATAAAAGCCAGTTCAAGGTTCAATTGGTTGAACCATCTAATTCGGTTAGTATTTGAAACATTGGTAAAACAACAGAGAAGTATAATTTAGATATGGACATGCCTCAAGTTTCCATGTTCCACCCAATTCATCTAAAAAATGCAGAAGTCAAGAATTTGATTAACAAATGCATTCTTATTCAGGGTAGGAATTTGGAACTCTATAATATATTGGATGCCTTTGGTAGATAGACGTGTTTAGTACAAGGGTGGCACTATATTCCATCCTTAAATTCCATTTCCCAATTAAACTGAACATCAGGATAATTTTTTATAGATTGATTTCCAGCCATTCATCACATGAGTCTAGGAACAACCTCCAACAAATTTTAATACTGTTAAAACTCTCCACTAACTTTCTCTTGATTTTCTAACTGTTAACTAACACATAACTTCCAAATAATTGCTAAGTCCAGACCAAGCTTGCAAATAATTTCTAACTTTTTCCTTTAATCACATCCAAACTGTAATTGTTTTCAAATTCTAACAAGTGAGTCTAACCAACAACTTAGCAATTTCACTCTAACCTTTTCTCTATTAACAGGACACCTCCAAAAGCTCCACAGCACATGAAAGTCATAACATATCCAAACCTGCTAACAGAAGTAAAAATATATCAACCAAATTTAACTGATAACTCAACTAAAACTAACTTCATCGAAAGCCAACATCCATAATCTTGCATCAATAATCCAACAACAGTTCCAGAAATCGATTTCAAATATTCAAGCAAGGCAATGCCCAACAGTAGCATATGCATAGCAGAAAAATCCAAAGCTGCGAATAACTAGGCAACTAAAACCTGAAAGTCACAGTAAGAGAAAACGATTTTAGAAATTAACCCAACTCACAATCCAGGTTTCAGAACTATAATCAGTTTCTTTTCAATAACCTGTTTTAGTCCAAATCAACATAACCAATCTATTTTCCTTCTGATTCACAAACTTAATCGCATCCCGTAACCAACCCCAAGTGCAATTGCTCTGTCAAAAAATGAATAGATCCTTAACAAACTATTTAACAGAAATTAACAGTGTTAAAATCATTCCCAACAACCATACTCTTCAAATCTAACTGAAATTTAACCTGCCTTAACCATTCTACCCGAGCTACCCGACTCGATTACGGCTTCCAAACTATATAAACATACATCACTCTTCAATCAAAAAGGAACAATTCTCAAAGCTCACTCATCACTATCATAACCTCTATTCACCATTTTTCTCTCCCTTCTAACCTTGCACAAAGGTCCATTAGGAAGCCATTGGAGCTTCACATCGAAGCTGCAATTATGCTATTGGGCAAGTCAGAACAAGAGAATTGGATTAAAAAGTAGGAAAGAAAGAATGTACACGAAGTCCTAGTCAAAAGTTTCTCAAGACTATTTACATAAAACACTGTCAGGCTAAAGATCCAAATAACTTACCAGCCTCCGTGTCTTGAGAAGTAGTCATTTCCAAGCAAGCTTTGTTTGTGGCCATGGAGGAATGTCTAAATGTTCATGATGGGAAGCATATGCCAAGTTCAAGTAGCCTACAAAATACTGCACCAAGAAAATGTCAAAGCATCATACCATAATTGTTCATGGGCAGTAACATATTACAAGTTCAGGACACTTTTACCTTGTTGCAAATTCAGGACACTATGGTCTAGCAGTCAGTTTGTGGCTCTGCAAATTGTGGTAGCAGGCTGCAATTGACATAGAACCAGGTATGCGTGCTGCAACATTCAGGGCCACAGTAAACCTGCATCATGGAAGTGCAATGCATCAAGCCATCATGTATAGGCTTTGAAATGTCAGCCAAAACAATGCAGAGCCAAGTCAGAACTGCTATTAACCATGAGCAATGCACAAAAGTTCTACAATGCCTACCAATTGAACCATGCTGCAAACCAATTTTAAAACACAGAATATAACTACATCAAGTCATGCAGCAATGCAATACAGCCATCCACACATAACATCATTAGGCTTTCATGTCCAAACATTAACAGGCATGGGCAGTATGGATCCTGCAATGTATAGAAGGTATGGCAGTTACAAGAGCACTATCACACTGCCTATTTTTTCCAAAACCATTATGCAGGGTACATGAGGCAGCATTTGGGAAAATACAAGAATACAACCTGCAGTAGTTTAGTCAACATAAATCATTGCAGGACTATTGCCTTGACAGTGCCACAAGAATGACAGTTAACATCACAGATAAAATACAAGCATCATCTGAACGATTGAGTCAATGTTCAACAAACCTGACTTACTCTTGCATCACCATTTAAGCACCAATCCTGCAAATGATAAACAGCCAGTAAGCATACAAAACCATCAGGCCAATGCAAATCCAATTCAAGCTTCACCTTTAAGTAATGAAATGAAATGACAATTAAGGGTAATTCCACTGTTTACTGGAGATTAAATAATGAGTTTAGACTAATCTCCATTCTCCAAAAGGGGCCTCAAAATGACATTCAAACTAACCCAGGATTGCAGCCATTCGATTTAATAGTTAACTAACTGGGAATTCCTGTTCATGATCTCATTACAACTATCCATTTCTTTCTTTTTCTTTCTACTGACTTTCATAATTAACCTAATAGGTAACAATTGGTATATGTAAGTTCAGCTGATTTTCATGACAGGTTTTCAATATGATTTCATCATTTTTAGCACTGGAATTCATAATTGATACAATATTCAAAAGATCCTGGCCTAACCTTTCATTCAGCAACCGTTGCATGCTGAATCCTTATTCGTCTTCCTCATCTCCTTCAAGCACGCACCCATAACTTCAACAATAGCCTTCTGAATCCCCATCATGTACTTACTCATCGGAACCCTAATATCGACAACATCCGGCGGGTCCTGCTCAAGCTCCTGCGAAACATAAACCTGAAATCTCGGCCAAAGATGCAGCTTACGAATATGCAAACACTTCATAGTTCTCTCCGCCTTCGCAAAACCCGAAACCATCGCTTGTGGCCTATCGGAGAAAACACGAACAAACGCACTTCGATTGAGAGAACGAAAAATCCTAACAATAAAAGCTTCAGTGGAAGTCTCCGAAACCGAATGAGCGTTGAGGATGATGAGTCCGGAGATAATTGAGGCAGGTAGTTTATTAGTGAGAAGATCAACGATGAGGATTCTAGGGGTAATGAAACAGACGGAGCCGGAAGAGTAGAGGGAGTGGCGGTGGTTAACGGGGAGGTCGGCGGTGATTTCGACGGGGACTTGGTAGAATTGGGGGTTTAGGGTTTTGAGATGGAAATTGATTTTGGATTTGAGAGTGGCGGAGGAAGGAGATAGAATGAGAAGTGTTCCCTGAGAAGTGGAGTGAAGAAGGAGAAGAGATGAAATGAGTTTCGATAGAGAGAGACCTGAAGAGAGAATGACGAGACCGCCATTGGTGTCTTCGAGAAGCTCTGTGATTATGTGTTCGTGGAATTGAAGACTTCCAAAAGCGCTTTCTAAAAGCGCTTTCCAAAAGCGCTTTCTAAACCCCCCCTTAGACAGCGCTTTTGGTTTTAATTTTTTTTTTAATTTAAAGACTTTAGACAGCGCTTTATCAAAAGCGCTGACTAAGGTCTATATTTAAAAGCGCTTTCTAAAAGCGCTGTCTAAGGGGGGGTCTTAGACAGCGCTTTTAGAAAGCGCTGTCTAAGACCCCCCCTTAGACAGCGCTTTCATTATTTTTTTGGAACATTTTCCGTGTTTTATTTTAATTTTAACCTTAGACAGCGCTTTCTTTTAAAAGCGCTGTCTAAGATGCGCTGTTAAAAGTCATTTTTGGCGTAGTGAACAAAAATATCTACAATAGCAAAACAACTTGCCTTAATAAGGCAACAACATACCTCAACAAAAACACCAACATACTTAAACAAAAACACCAACATACTTAAACAAAAACATCCAGAATAATCCAAACAACAACATTTATCAACAAAAACAAAAACTAACAATAAGAAAACAACACACCTCAATAAAAACTTCTACATACCTCAACAAAAACATCTACAATAATAAAAACAATAACTTACCTTAATAAAACAGTAACATACCTCAATAAAAACATCAATACAACTTACCAAAACATCTACAATAACACAAACAACAATATTTATTAACAAAAAATAATAAATTACCTTAACAAAACAACAATATACATCAACAAAAACATCAACATACCTAAACAAAAACGCCTCCAATAATACAAACAATAACATTTATCAACAAAAATAATGACTTTCCTTAACAATACAACAACATGCCTCAACAAAAATACTCACATACCTCAACAAAAATATCTACAATAACACAAATAATAATATACGATCTATATATAAATAACAACATACCTAAAAAAATTACATAACTCAACAAAAACATTAAAAGTAACACAAACACCAACATACAACCTCAATTAAAACAACAAAATAAATAAATAAAACTTAACAACATACTACCTATAAGGGTTTACTATCTCAACAAGATAAACAAAAATCCATAAAGAACAAATGTTTTGACACAACAATAACATAACTCATAATATGAATGGTGGAAATGTCTCACATATATGAAATGAGAAGAGGAAGTCAAAAAAATGAGTTTCGTGTTTCTGTCTTGCATGTTTCGTGAAAGCTTTCCTTAATCCGTATGAGTTAGAAAATATATGTTAGAGTTTTATGAAGAAATGATGTGCAAATGTTAATATAGATTGAGATAAGGCGTGAGAGATATATTAGGATTTTGCAATAGGAGATATGATTATTCTGTATAGAAATGAGAAAAGCTTCATTTATATATATGTAATACTTTTCACCATGATTGATAGTACCAACCATGAGTAAATTTCTATATTTGTTAGAATGGTTGTTACTATAGACTGTGGTAAAAAATGGTATAATTTTAATATAAATATAAAAATTAGAGGGACAAACTGTTTTTGTAATAAAAAAATGTAAAATTATTGGTGCTGAAATTTGAAATGATAATTACTTAACCTAATACAACGGTTGTTATTTTGCACTTGGTGAAATTTTTATAATAATTAAAAAATAAGTAAAAGCATTTAAAAATGAATTATTACTTCAGTGGAATAAATGAACAAGATAAAAAAATGTTATATTTTATAATAGTTATTGTTTGTTTTATGTTAAAATGACATAATTTTAGTCTCTCTCACAATTTTAGATTCAATTTCTGTGACATATTTTAAATGACATGAAATATTATATATTATATGGTGATATAAAACTATTAAGTTGGATTAATTAGAACATTTTGAGTTTTTTTTTTGGAGTTTTTTTGGAATTTAATTGGTATTAATTATTATGCATTTTCATATCACATGCAACATTTTTTTAAAATAACATATCATTATTTTTTTACCTAAAAATATGACGGAAACGACAAAACAGATGATTTTAATATTCGGCAACGAAATTCTTAAGGAGTAAAATAGGGTCCTAAAACTATAATGAGTCTTTATCTTTTCATGAAAAAATTATCACGAAGTCAAAATTATCACTTGAGAAATGGGTCCCAAATATATAAATTATATCGTTGATTGATGAAAAAATTATTTGTATAAGCACTCTTGTAAACACAATCAACCTTATTAATAGTTGTTAATTTCGTTGATAGACTATGTTTAGTCAAAATTATCACGAAGTCATTGATAGTTAGTGTTTGAGTTGTATTTCCTTGAAACACTAAGGTATAGTTAGAATTTCTCAAGAAGTCTTAGATTGTGTGTCTTTGAGTTGTATAATCAGTTTGATTATTAGATTAAGTCCTTTTTTAGAAGGAAAAATCACTCAGGTGGTTAGACTAAAAGTAACTTCGTTAACACCAAACCAGGATAAAAGTACTTGTGTTTTTATCTTTATTATTTTCTTTGATCTTTGAGATTGTGGGTTACCAAAGTGTTTTTAAAGTTAGAAACTAAATTCAAACCCCTAATTTTATGTAGTTTAATGATGTAATCTGTTAACCAATGGATAACTAAGTGTGGTCTTTAGACAACATGCCAAGATAAAACTTTACCAAATACCCTCTTACAATCTCTTTTTGATAATTATGCTAGATGATATTTTGATAGGTTCATATTGAGTTCAAATTATCACATCAGATAATTTGTTTTTACTCACTCATTTAGAGTACAATGTTCCAAGGTATTTTTCAATTGGTTTCTATTCATGAAACTAACATTGGAGAATAAAATTATTATCTTACATTTTATTATCATCAAAACTCAATTTATCATCAAAACTCAATTGATAGATCATTGTTCTTGAAATCACATTGATTCAACATTATCCCACTTATATATGATGACGAAAATAAGCATTTCAAACAATTTTTTAATTTATAAAATATATAAAACAACAAATGAAAACAAGTTACAGAGTTACTCCTAATACTATGTCAAAACATATATGAGAAGTAGTATTTTCCAATATACAGTTGAATTTTTTTAGAGAAACAAGAGTAAATTATTTCCCTTTTAAACCAAGTGTTTTTCTCCCTTTTTATCATCATACAAAAAAGAGGTAATAGTATTTGAAAAGGTGTTGATAATTTAAATGAGTATAGTACAATAATAGATCGACACTAACAACAAAATAAAATAAATAGACTTACAAAATCGGAGATTAAAACAAATAAGTAAAAAACATATGAAGAAAGAAAGAACTATCTCAACGTTTGGGTAGTATTTCTTAAACGAAGACTAGGTTTGTTGCAGAGATTTTTTGTATAGGTTTGTTAGACAACTTACTTAATATTAAGTAATTTGGGAAATAAAGCTATAATTAATTTGAACAACTAAAGGAAATATTAGGCATCTTAATAAAACTTAAAGATTCAATGATTTTATCTTGTTGTTGTTAAGAAAAGATATTGCTTCCCTCATAAGAGTGAAACTATAGAACATATTTATTTCCTCAGTTGTGTCATTTGAAGAGCAACTATCGGTATCTGAATCTCAAATTGACTTTTCTACCTTTGATACCTATATCTTTTTGGATCCTTTGATGTTAGTGAAATACACATTATGAGCATACATCTTTCTATTTTTACATTCAAAATATTCTTTATAAAAATATGAAGGAGGATGTCTTTCTTTACTTTCATGACTCTTTTTTATAAAACAGAACATGGTAATATGGTAGTCTTTATTACATTAATTACATTTTAGGGTTTTACATTTAGATGTTGGTTGGTAGGGTGCAAATATTGTTAAAGCTTTTATTATAGTTCTTAGGTACATAACCAAGACCAACATTATTGTATGATGCCATTTGATTTCCTCACACAAGATTCAAGTTGTCAGTGCCTTTAGTGAATTTATCAAGTGTGTTTGAAGATCATGAATTTTCTTTTTCAAAATGTCACATCTATCACACTTGATAGATTCATATAAGGCTTTATGAGATTAGAACGAGTTTTGAAGTAGATTATATTGTCTCTTTCTAAGACTTTCTATTTCTTCCAACAGGTTTTTCTTTCTTAATTCAAGGGAAGAGATAGTGTCTCTGGAGGTAGAGGTAATTTGTTCTAATTTACTCGTTTCTTTTGTTAGCTTATTAAAAGTGAACCTTGATAGGAAAAGTGATAGGTTGCCTTATATTATTGATGATTTGCCATGAAATAGAGGTTTTCTTATTCTTTATCTAAATATTTTATGTTATCGTTATCCCGGGATATGTATGCTTTCTTTTTGGTTTTCTTGAATTTTCTTTGATTTTGGTCTCTTCTCAGGTTTTTAGGGCAGTTTGGTCTTATATGCCATTTCTGTCCGCATTGATGACATGTAGGAATGGATGATGAACTTTCTTCACTTTGCTCATGGAGTCTTTAACTTTGTTTTTCGTGCCTTAGGAACTCCTTGAGTTTTTAAAACATGAGCTTCACGAATTTATTAATCTCACTTTGTAGTTCTTCATCTTCTGATTCCATATCTTCAATGTTGGCAGCTTTAAGTGAAATACTTTTCCTTTTTTTCATGTTATCTTTTTCATCATCAACCATTTTTTTCAGCTTCATCTCATATTCTTGCAATTTACCAAAGAGAGTGTCTATGTCCACGGTTTCTAAATTCATAGATTCACAAATCATAGTGAATTTAGGTTGCCAACTACGATGTATGCATATAAGAATATTTATAATGAATTCTTCATTTGAAAATGTTTTCCCCAAAATGCTCATAGGACTCACGATATGGGTAAATCGTATTTGCATCTATTTAATTGTCTCTTCAGGTTTCATTCTAAAGAGTTCATACTCATGGTTTAATGATCCCAAACTTTCCCTTATAACCTTACTAGTACCTTCATGGGTGATTTCGAAGATGTCCCATATTTCTTTTGTAGTTTCGCAGTGAGAAACTCGCAAAAAACTCGTCACGACCGAGAGCGATAGTGATGACAACTTTCGGTTTCACATTGCGTTACATATTTTCTTTATCATCTTTGGTCCAATCCTTTTTAGGTTTTGTTTTCTACAACACCATTAAATATGTGAGTAACAACAAATGGACCTTCACTTACAACCTTCCAAATACCATGATCCATCCATTTTTTGAAAAACTTCATTTTCTCTTACCATAAACTATACCCTTATCCTTTAAGGAATGAAGGCTTGTTTAATGAATAGATTGAAATCATTTTTCCTCATGAAACAATTAGAACTTAACAAGATTTAGGCTTTAATACCACTTCTTGGACAAGTGACTTCAAGCACACAAGGCTCAATAAGCACCAAAGAGGCTGAACCACAAAGGCCCAATCGGTTAGCACGTTTTGAAAACCGATTAGAAGATCTTGGCATGCAAAATTTTAGATCAAATCCAAGCCAATCTTGTGCCTCAAGCAAACCAAATCTTAACATTAATGAAGATCTCACAAAGTCTTGAAGAATTTGAAAAACTAATTGATTAGTGATTTTAGCTAATTGATTAGCTCACTTAATCATGGAAGGTTTTGAATTGATCTTTAATCAGTACAATCTACATTAAAAGCTTGCTAATAATACATGGTCAAGTTCTCATATGGCATGCTATAGATAGGTATGATCCATCATTCTCTTGAATTACATATTTCACTCAAACATTAAGTGTGATATTATTCTTAAAAAATTATCATGAACCCTAAAAGGCTAAGCCTTTCCAATCTCTTCTCTGACTTATTAACCAACAAACAATAAGAAGATTTTTCTGATTCTTTGCCAACCGATCTTTTGTAAAAACTCACACTCTAGATCCAAAAGATTTCAAAGAATTCAAATTCTTCAAAATCTTAGAAGAACCCAACCTATCCACCTTTCTATGTATGCCCTCGGGAAGTATATATCCATTATTGGTAAAAATGTTCTTTTCAAATCTTGATATCACTGATGGAATACTTAGAAGTGAATTGAAAAAGGCATATAATAACTTTCTCAGTGGAAGAATTTATAGAGATGTTAGGGTATTCCCCATTATGAAGGAACCATCATCATCCATATCCCATTAATTTATTGTTGAATTCATTCACCCTGAGAGTCGTATGACTCACTACATGATTATTCACATGCTTTTTCCAAGGAAAATTAAAGCAATTTCAGCCTCATAACCGAACCTAGTGTGGAAACAATATGGTTAATAGAATATAAAGTCAAAATAAACTAGGTATAAGAAGTAATTAAATACATGATGGAGAATAAGAAAGAAGAAGTATGGCTTCAACAAGGGAACCTAGTCACAAAAATTTGGGAAGAAACAAAATATAACTTTGGAGTTGAAGAATTCAATGAAGAGACAAAAAAATTGAAAAATCTAGCTTATGATCAATGAAGTTTGAGATCGTTAATGGAAGAATAACTAAAAAGTCCCCATCAAATGAGAAGAAAATAAAATCTAAGAGTCAAGAAGTACCCATATAATTAGACATCTTCTATAACTTCATTCCTTAGCCACCCACAATCAAAGACATACTCAAAGTCATAAGTGGAAAGATAGATGCAGTTAATGACAAGATCCACTTCATAGTCTGACACTTCATTCCTACTAGAATCAACTACCAAAGGAAATATTTTTCATGATGATATTGATGTATAATAATCTCTCCATTGTTTTCAAATTTCTTGTTGTTGTTGTTGTTGTTTTTGCAAATTCAATTAAACAAATTTAATTCTTGTACTTTCAAATTTCTGCGAATTTCCCCTATGTAATTTGAATTCTTAGTAATAACATGATTGATGTTTCCTTATTTATATGTTATTAATTTCCCATGTTTGCATATTTACTTTCTGTAATGCATCTTTACTCGCTGTTTTGATTTCAATAAAGGGGGACAAGTATACTCTAAGAGGGAGTAGAGTATACTCTCTGTTTAACTCAGGGGGGTTAATCACTCCCAACATATGTGTTACTTTATTTTTCCACCTCCCTTGAGAGATGTTGTGTCATCATCTAAAAAGGGGAGAATATGGAACCTTATTTAACATGCGATATGCTTTTAATACGGACAACAATTATTGTTGAACTTTTAATCATGACAACTAATTGATGATAACTCAAATGTATTCTAACAAAGTCAAACATAAGTTATTAAGTAAATAAAGATGCAAACTTAAGTATTATGGTTTGATGGGATTAACTATCCGGTGATGGCAACCAAATGGAATATAAGCTCAAGCCTCCTCTCAGATAAACTCAAGCAAGTGCCTAAAAATTAAAGCATGTGAAAAAGTCTTTAAGGGCAAGGAAGCTCGACCTTATCCTGGGAGAATATTGTGTAAAGAAAAAGGGCATTCTCATAAACGCATATGGCTAAACACACACACACACACACACACACACACACACACACACACACACACACACACACTAAAATTTATTTTCAAATTGATTTTTCTTAAGAAAATATTTTCTATAATGTCTTGAAATCATGTTAAATGAGTAAAGAGCAATCATAATTGCTATGGGAAAAGTTTTTCCTTATCTAATCAATTGGGGCACTTATCTAATCGATTAGATCCATTCAAAATCAAGCTCTAAGAGATTACGATATCATATTAATAAGGTATAACGGGTAGCCATCTTTTCTTCCCTTTTTGAAATTTGTAATTGATTATCGTTGGAGATTATATTGTTAAGAATTATGGTTCTAATCGATTAGATTCTATTAAAAGGAATTAAAATCAATTTCCTTTTTGATCCAATGTCTAGCCTATAAATAGATGTCCATTCCCTCATTTTGAGAATATCTTGGTATTAAAATCTCGCAAGTTATTAGTTAGCCCATTTAAAACAAAGGTTTAATATCTGTGAGCTCAACTCATCTTAAAAGTTTACAAATATTGTTTAGATGCTTGAAGACTAACCGCGCCAAGGTTCTTGTGGAAAGAATACTAATTGCTTCGATCTACCATTTGTGGAACAAGGACTAACCTCTTCAATCCATGTTTTGGAAGAAAAGAATTAAACTGCTAAATTCCGGAGTCTTGTTTTTTGGTTGGAAGACAACCATCTTACTTGTATAATGAGGTTCGTGAGTATTACCTACTCAAGCTCTTAAAGTTTACTATATACTCTCAAAATCAATTATTGAGGGGAGGAGTGGGTCCTTTTTTTTACGAAACCTTTATAGTTATCACTATTCTCTTTTTCCCTAAACTCTTTATTTTCTGCAATTTATTTTCGGTAGCTTAGTGTAAGATCGCAATTTTGACCCTAAGACCCCTCATGTTATCTCATCATATGCATTAGCATTGGGATCACAACTTGGCATCCTCCTTACCCCTCATTCATTGGGTTTGCATTAGGAGAGATCACCAAGCACATTTGATTGTATCATACTTAATTTTCTATTATTTACTAACCAAAATACCAAAAATATGCCAATGTATAGTTTGTTGCTTTTGTAGGTAGTGTGTGTGCTCACTTATGCTCTATAAAGCTTATATCTAGGGTTTGAGACCCTCAATGGAAGGAGCTCAATCAAGAAATGGTTCACATTGGCTCTAAGTATAATATATGGATCCCCATGTTCTTCACATGTTATTTTGATCAAGAAAACATCAAGAGTTTGGAGTTGGTTTACCTTGGAAACCCTAATTCATCTGGGTATCTTGTGTGACTTCCTCAAGAAGTTTCTTCAACAATTGATCAAATATTTTAGGGGATACTTCACATTACATCATCTTATGCATATATGATCCTCCATGAGTCCCAAAAGTCAAGAGAACGTCAAGCTAGCAAGATGGTTCATGGTGGTTGACCAGAGAAAGTCAACTAGTCAAAATTGGGGTTCCCTAGACCCTATCTCCTACAATAATTTTCATATGAAAATGATTTGAAGAGAAACATTACTCAAAATGACATTCCAAACAACTTTTATGTTGAAGTCAAGATCTAGTTTTTCTTGGAAATTCATTTTTTATGGTGAAATATTATAGGTCATTTTGTCTGAATCCTAGTTTGGAGGTCAACTTCCCAAGAACATAACTTGCTCAATTCTTATGATATGAAGGCCATTAAAATTCCCTGATCAAATTCAAGATTTATAATTCAACTTTTATGTTTGGAGGAAGTTCAAATCAAACTTTTAAATGCATGTGCCAAGTGGAAACATTATAGGTCATTTTGGGCCAATACCATTGAACAAGTGATTTTCCTCAACTTCTAAAATGCATACCTCCTTCATGCCAAATCCAAATGAGGTAAAATTTGTGACCATATTGAAGAGGTTTGAAAGAGAGATAACTTTGGTGAAGGAACATTTCTCATTTGAAGTCCATAGAAAAAGTTATTCAAGGTGGAAGAAGTGAACATTTGAATTGGGACTTAGAAAATTTTCAAATATGTTTGATTTCCCAAACTTCCACCTCAAAATTCATCATGATCCAAGATTCAAATGAAAAAGTGTTCAACATGAAAATTGTGTCCCTTGATCTCACAGTTCCAAAAAGTCCAAGATCATCTCATTTGAATCAAAATTGAGGGACTTGCGCATGGCTTCATTATGGGAAGTGTTTTGGCAAAATTTGAATTCAAATGATCAAAATCTTTTGCATGCTTCCACATGATGGATTCAGTACACTTTGCACACGAATTAGAAGTGGGTTGCATCATTCCTAAGGCCCAAATCATTTCCCATGCACCCATGCAAATAAGTTTCTAAAATTGGCCAAATTTCAAGTGGTGCAAATATCAAGTGCATTGCCTATTTAAACAAGCTCAAGGCTTCAGAATCAGAATCAACACCTTGCCAAAGCTTTGCTAGACGTATTCAAACCCCCACTGCCATAGAACTTTTGAAGATTTCTCTTGAAATTGAGCTTGAACTTCATCTTCTATTTGGAAGTTCAAACTCCAAAAATTCACTTCCCTTTTCATCTCAACTGACTTCTGCAAGCAAGAGGAAAAGAAAGCAATCAAATCCAGATCAAGATCAAGTGGAATTGGATCAACTCGAAGGTGATCTTTCAGAAACTTTATCTCTTTGATTCTCTCTCAATTATTCACCATTATTTGTGATTTTTGGTTGTTTGAAGTCCTATAAATATAGGCTTTAAGGTCAAATCAAAGCAACTAAGTTCATGATCCTCAAAATTCAAATCCCTGTATCTTTTTATATACTTGGAATTGGATAAAATTAAGGCCAGATTCAAGCTCCTAAGCATTTTTTCTTTAAATCCATGTCTTGCTTTTTCATTTTAGTGATGGTCGATGGTGGACCAATCCGGTGAGATCCACCGGAGAAAAAGACCGGAGCCCTAGCTCCGGTGATGTGTTGTCATGCATCTCATCCATAGGATATCATGTGTTGCTTCTAATCACCATGCATGTACACGCATTGACTTGGGAACATATGGAACGCGTGTTTCCATCCATCTGATCTTCCACTTCAATTAATGAGGGAGATCAGATGGCTCTCCTTTTTTTGAATTTCTGAATATTTCATTTAATTCTTTATTTTTAATTAATTCATATTAATTTCACCTTTAATCCAAAAAATATGGGACTTTCACCAAAAAAATTCAAACATAATTTTGGTGTTTTGAAGAGGTTTTAGGTTTTTGATCAAACATAATTTAATTTAAATGCATTTTAGTTTGATTTTTATTTGATTAATTGTGTAGAAATTATGTTGAGCCCTTTTTATTGACTTGTGAAGTTTGACTATGTGTTTGGGCCTTGGTCATGGTTGATTTGACTTTTGTTGGATTAAAATCATTGGATTTAGGGGATTGATGAAATGTACATTTCATCTCCCAAAATGAATGAATGATTTTAATTTGATGAAATTCCACCCATGACCAATTTGTGTTTGTCTCATTTCCCCTCCCTCTTCATCTTCAATCCCATTCTATCATACTCCTTCCATTTACCAATGACATCTCAATATCCTAAGGCTAATTGGTTCATCAATTACTTCTTGTTAGATGAACCAATACAAGTATGGATGAGATTAGGTTCATCCTTTGATCATTTTATTTTTGTGTGTGGTATGTTTTAGGAGTATAGTTCATTATGCCATATCTCTAACATGCATTAACACCAAAGTTTCTATTGCCCGGCCTCAAATAATTGTGACTTCTACATAAGTCCAATTACGATTGCTTAACATAACAATAATTTTTGACCCAAAAGAAAAGCATTCTAGTAAGTGAGATTGTAAGTCTCCCCCCTTTCATGGTATTGTGTGGAAACATAGGATTTTTTCCTCCCTTTGGAAGATGTCTTGGTTCAAGGATCTATGCTTGTGAATAGAGGGTTGAGTGTTCTCCAAAGAATGACTTAATCAATTGAAAAGTAAAACCTCACTAACATCTAACCAACTAATTTGACTAACTTTTATTATTATTTCTCTAAGTTTCAAGTCATTTGCTTTATGTACTTTAAATTAGAGTCATTTATCATTTTATATGCCATTTTACATATCATTTAACTTGTTTATGTTTATGCCATTTTCATTTTGCTCACTTGAGCCATATATTGCAATTGTATATATTTGTTTGTGTATCTTGTTTGTTTTTGTGGTCTTAGGACCTTGAAATACCTAGTAAACAAAAAAAACCTAAAAAATGTTTGTGTAGACTGTTGGATTTGATCTAAGCTTTGGACTTAGAATTAGGCAGCATTCCCTATGCAAAAAGACTTGGCCAATGCCAACATTTCTGAGACCAAGTTATTATGATTTAAGCTTCCATCTGTTGCAAGTATTGGGGATCCACTTGAGTTCATCTGCTACATGGTCTTGATGCAAATGTTACTTTGAACCTGTGTCTAATTCCTTATTTTGAGCCATTCAAGGAGTATGCCATCTAATACATGGGAAGATTAAGAAGAAGATTGTGAAGTTGCTTGCTTGGATGTGGCTATCTTTATTTGATGCCTTGCTCTTAATTTTTCTACTTGCGTATTGATATTGCTTGATTTAAAGTCCAAAGGAAAAGTGGGTTTCTATATGACATTCTTGTCTATTGGATTGTGTAGCGGGGTATTCGTTACCTTTAGATTTATGGACTAAATCAAAAGTAAACCATACAAGTCGAGTCGCCACCGCACTTCATTTTATCCAAAGGAAAGGTTAGAAAGCGAACAAAAACCGAGAAGTTTTATCGAATCAAAAACTAATAAAAATGTCGGAGATCTGGGTAAGGGGGTTGGTTATGCAATGGGAAGGTTTTAAGCACCCAAAACATCCTAGGTACTCCTAGGGAGCCCTTTTCACACTTGTTGTAAGGTAGGTTGGTATTTTGTGAAAATTTGTTTGTGCAAACATGATTGGAGATATGATAGAAGAATGTACAAATTATTTACAATTTTGTGTTTGAATGGATAAACCCACTGCCTACGTACCATCTTAAAAAAGATTAGGATCAAAACCTCGTAGTTCGGGGTAAAAATCTAAAAACAAGTTGGTAAATTGATTGGTCCAAAAGCCTTAAGGTATTTTGTTATCCAAGGCAGAAAACTCAACCTAAAACCATAAATCCACCATGTGAGGATAGCTTCAACATGCTAGTGAGGGGTTAACCCTATAATAAGCATGAAAGACTCATTGTTCATCACTAATGATATAGGTGAGTATTATATCTACCTCAAGGATAACTCAAACCTAATAGCTAAAGGTTATGAAAAGTTTTGATAAGAAAGTGGCCATTGAAACCACAAAACATTTGAATGAGTTATATTTACCAATGAAAAGTATTTACAAAATATGGTCAAAGTTGACTTAAAGATTCAATTAAAATTAAGTGTTATGAAAAGAAAGTTTGAAAATCAAATGCATAATGCTTAGGTTTCTAATGTTTGAAGACAAGTTTGCACAAAAGTTTTGGCTTGGGTTAGAGTGGAGGGAAGAAGAATAATGGCTAAGTCCTAAAATACAAGAGATGAAAGAGAAGAAATAAGACCACAAATGGAGTTCCCTTCTTGAGATCATATTGATGATCCAAGTAGCTCCAATCCTTTGGAATAAGCAAGCAAATAAGTGTATACTCAAGCAATCAATCAATCAAGCAAAGCTCTTAGGAATCTTCCAATGGATCTTGTATCTCTCACTTTAGATGCACATCACAATGGTTCTTCACTTTGGCTCAAATAGGAATCCCTAAGACAAGAACACACACATCAAAAAGTTCTATAATGTCAAACAAGGAATGGACAAAGATGAGCTTAGAGATTTGGTCCTTCTAATCCATCTTCAACATTAAGGCCTTTTTTACTCCATTTTTGCATAGGGAATGTCCTAGAATCTAAGTCCTTTTGTCCATTTTGCATTTGGTTCACAACAATCAAAACAAAACACAAGCACAAAAATATATACACAATTATGTGCTCAAGTGAGCAAAAGGCAAATTGCATTAACATAAACATGTGCTCAAATGAGCAAAGGGCAAAAGCAAATGAATAATATGTACAAGAATAGTAAATTGCATAAATGTAAAGTGCAAGAATTAAATGTTAATAGTCAATGGTTAGTGTTAGTGTGCCATAAGGCAAATTTAGCGCTATGTTAAGCAATCGTAAGTGGACTAATGTAGTAGCCACACCTATTTGAGGCCGGTCAATAAAATATAGGCAATAACACAAGTTAGAGATCTTGATTAGTGAATCAAGCTCCTACAACTTGCTATGCCAAAAGAAGATGAGAAATGATCTTGTATTGATTTAGGTTCTTTGCTTGATTAGGAAGCAACCTATCCTTAATAAAAAGCCATTCACTTGATCTATGATCAAGATGAATTAGATTTGAATCAAGGAAGGTTAAACTTCCCATACATCAAGGCTAACCACTAATCTTCAACCCATTGATCAAAAAAAGAAAAATAAGAAGAAGAAGAAGATGACTAAGAAAGTGCATTAATGGAAATCCAAATGAAGTAATCAACATACATTGATCAAAGATAGATGGAATCAAGGTCAAACATTAGTAAACAGAAGCAAAATGAAGATTAGAAGTCAATAAAAAAATAAAATATTTTTTGTATTTTTCAAAATTAAAATAATACTTGTATTAAAATAAACAAATAAATGTCAAACTTCAAATCCATTTCAAATCAACTTTGAAAAGTCCAAATGGATCGTCCTAAGTTCAATAAGGTCAAACAAAGTTTGACAAAAAAATTCAGCATTTTTAGAAACTAGAAACTATTTTTAATCAATTAAAAATGCATAAAAATAACCTAATTGAATTAAAATCACAATTAAATCTCAAATCAATTAATAAATTGATGAGAATATTTTTCATAGATCCATCATCATTCAAAGAGGTTTGGAAAATATTTTTGTATTTTTTGGATATTGAAAACTATTTAAAATGAATTAAAAATTACCAGAAAAGAGAAAATTCATAAAAAATATCAAATGATTAAATAAAAAATATTAAAAAATATTTTTAGACACTAGAAATTAAAATAGAAATAATGCAATTGGTCTCACATTTTTTGGACCAATGATGAGTGAGATATGATTTTTTTGAAATGAAATGGATTAAAAGAAATAAAATGGAAACTAAAATCAGAAAATAAAAATAAGAAAAAACGTGAGGCGTTGGATCAGGAGCTCATTAATTGAGCTGGCACATCACATGGATCATATGCGCGCGTCCAACATACACTCAAGTCAATGTGAAACATGCTGCCATTAAATAAGTCATAACAATGGAGGATCCAGATTAGATCTGGAAATGAGATCGCATGACCAGGATTTGATCTGGAGTTGGGATGATGGTGTACCCCACCATCTTCTCCGGCGAGACCCCCGGTTCCGGTGAGAGTTGCAGACATGGCAACCTCAACCAAATGCCACGATCTACACATCAATGGAAAGCTGGGGTGATGTACATCACCCCTGTGCCAACTATTTCCACTCTAGACTTCCATGGAGAGAGAAATCAGAGGTTGAAATTTGTGGTGTTCAACTGAAACTTAATGGATTTTCAAAATTCAAAGCATCAATCAATTGCCTCTGATGAGAGGACTTCAGCCAACCCAATAAATGCAAGAAGACAACAATAATTAAGGAGTTTCGAAGAAAATAATTTTGGATATCCACCTCTGAAATGTGGATCTTGAGAGCACAATTCTCCTTTGCTAATGCTTGCAGTGTAGTCTAGTGATGAAGATGAGCAAGGTTTAGGAACTATAGATCTAGAAATCAACCAATGTAGTTGAAATTTAGATCTGAATTTTTGAAAAGAAAGAGAGAGTTCCTTTAAGTGAGGCTATGGAGGGATTCTTGCAGCATAACAGACGCCTTCAGGTTGTGTAATTGTGAAGCTTGATGCACTTATTTATAGCAATTAGCCAAGGCATGCATGAGCAAAGCATGTGCATTGATGAAGAGGGCCTCCATGCATGGGCCTGTACAGGCGCATGGAGGGCCCAATTCTGATTGGAAATGAATGCTTAACATCAACAAATGTGTTTTGGACGTGCAGATGTGGTGTATTTGGTTCATGCATAAAGTTTGAATCAAGTTTCTAAACATGTACCAATACTTTCTCCTCTTCGAAAATGGTACCTCCAAAAATAAAACATAGCCTTATGGGTAATGGTTGGAAAGCTCTTGACATGAGGATTAATTGTTATGTTGAACAAAACTTCATTTTGAATTGGGAAATTGGTGAAAATTGATCATGAAGTGCAAGGTGCAAAACATGTGTATGTGAAAATTTCCAAAATGGGCCAAATTCAAGCCCTTCTGTTTCAATGATACAAGCTCCAAATGACAAAACCTTCAACATCAAAGTTGTAGATCTTTTCAATGCCTTTGGTCCAAAGTGACCTATAATGTTTTTCATTCTCACATGTATTTATTTTAGGATTATGAAAATTTGTCCAACATAACAAATTAAGTAGACATCTTAAACTTTCCAATGCATTTGATCCCACCTCAAAATAATGAAACATGAATGAGTTATGCTCTTGGGAAGTTGACCCAAAATTAGGGTTTCAGTCAAAATGACCTATAATGTTTTGAAATGGATGATGACCTTCCAAGATTCAAATCAATTTTTGATGAACATGAAAGTTGTTCATATGGTTCTTAAGAACATATTTTCCCTTGGGGTCATCTCCATTTGACAAACACATTAAAAGTTAGGTCTCAATGTACTTCGAAATAGTCAGATGAATTGACTGATCAACTTCTCAAGTTCATGCCTCAAATCTTGATGAATTAATGATTGAGGGAACTCAAATAAGCTCAAATGTGCATGAAATAATGAATGGAAGAACTTCCCTTGATTGAATTTGATCATGGGTTGAGGTTGCTTCATGAGCAAGGCACAGTTGATGGATAGATGAATTAGGGTTTCCTTGGGAAACAAGCCTCAAGCCCTCTGGTTTGCTTTGATCAAAATGATGAATTGAGATACTTGGGAGGAATATATGATGAATGAGAGCTTTGGGAACCATTGTCATGCTTGCTTTCAACTTCATCTGGCCATATCAATGAGCATAGGGTCTTCTGGGAGCCTCAGATCTTATGATTGCTCAAGCTACAAAACAAACAAAATTAGTGACATATTTTTGTGCTTTTGGTTAGTAAACAAAGTAAGAAGAGCAATAATATACAATTCAACCATGCTTGGTGATCTCAAACCAACTCACAAGAGTTCCCACCCAAAGGTTAAGGAGCCAAGATGCTATGATCCTTGAGGTAGGGGCAAAATGCAATGATATGATGCCATGAGGGATCTTAGGGTCAAAATTGGGGTCTTACAGATGCCCCTATTTAAGGTCATTCTAGCCGGAGAAGTGAAGGTTAAAATCTTCGTCTCGACGAGGTAGAATGGGCTTAAATAATAACAAAGAGACGAATTTTGGTCCCTAAGAGACCTCATGATGCAAATGTATGTATGCAAAAAGGTAATACTCTGTGGGGGATATATGTCCACAAAGGAAAAAGAAATCAGGAGAGACTGAAAAAATCCATATGAGTATTACACTCAATGGGACAGAGACTCTGGGGAGTAAAGGGGATAAAAATGCGTGAGCAGGTCACGACTTAGAACTTGCTGAGGCACGAAGGGATTTCCATGAAAATAAATCAATGGAAAGACTCGAGCTGACTCAGAGATGCATGTATTGGGGAATATGTCAATACACCAAAAATATCCACAAAGGATACTTCGGATAAAAATCCAGACTTGGGCTGGGAAAATCCACCAAGGGACTCCGATGGGGAATGTCCAAAGAGGACTCAGCTGAGGAACCAACAAGATGAGGTATTACCAGTTACTGGGTAATAAGCTCGAAGAGACATGTGATCAAAACACCAGTATAAGGGTGAGAGAACAACACGCTCAAGGAGAAATAATATCTAAGACCGGTATAAGGATGAGAGATATAAATCATCCAAAACATCTGAGGAAGACCAAAAAGGTATGTTTCAACTCAGGGAAATCTGACTCCACAGGGGACAAAAACTCATAATAGGGAGCAAAAGGAAGGAACACCAGGGATACCTGTTACTGGGCATATAATAGGTGACCAACCAGGCGTGAATTGGGATCAATATCCAAGACACTCATCATTCAAAAGGAGGGCTGAAAAAGCAAACTCGATTACAGGATGGGCATTCGATTCCATAAGGAAATATGAATCTTACTCGAATGGGGAAGAAAAAGACTTTGACTGAAGAGTGCATGAGATATATTATTTATTATCGCCAGAACATAGATAACATACTCGCATGGAAGATCATCCACAACCGGTTACTAGGTTAATAAAGGATAAATCGACCGAAAAGGAAGGACATCGGGATACCGGGTACTGGGTATAAAATGATGACCAATCAAAAGGATAAACGATCATTACCAAACAAAGGGTAAATGAAAGATGACTCGCGGGGGATACATCGACAAAAGCAATGATCCAGGAGATATATCACCGGTTACTGGGAGATATACTCAAAATGAAGGAATATCAGTACCGAATATTGGATAAAGATAACGAATAAAGAGGGAGTTACATCTACTGGTTACTGGGTAGAAAACCACAAAAGAGGGTAACCGTCATCGGTTAGGATGGATACAATCAAGGTTAACTCTGCAAGGGGATAAAAATGGGGTTTACGACTACCGGTATGAGGGAAGAAAACCGCAGAAATAGGACTTACAACTACCAGTTACTGGGTAGAAGGCGAAAGACTTTGCTGGGGAAGAGATGGACAATTACTAGTTACTGAGCAATCGTTCATCTGAACTTCGGGGAAGTGTAGGTGAAATAACAAGGGTAGTCAGTCTAGGAACAAACTAGAGAGACACAAAATGAAACAAGACTCAACCCAATGAGGATATAACTCAGGGGAGAAATTCCATGCCGATACATGTTTTGGGAGGAAACTGAAATAACAATCATCCACGAGGTCATAACTCAGTGGGGAATGTGGAAGAAAGGATAGATACTTTCTGCCTATGGGGCTGACTCTATACGGAGAGACTAGACACAAACATCTGCTTTGGGGAAACATATAGTACCAAATAGCAGGAGATAACAAACAAAGATATATGGCAAAGAAATGTAACATGAATATCTGAATGTTATAATTATGCATGTATATGCGTGGTTTATGTATGATGAATGCTGACAAACAAACATATCTAACACAACCAGGTCCAGGGATCAAAATGGACAAACATTTGATACTACGTCTCAAAAGAGAAAGCCAGGCCCACTGGGGAGACTCCAATCTGATGGGGCAACAAATACTAGGAAAACAATGATCTCTGCAGGGGAAAGAGAACCAATCACTTCGCTTGGGAAGGAATCAACACATCTTCCTCAGAAGTTCCAATGCCAAACTACAATCAGGCACAGTCTTGGCTGGGGAACTGAACATGGATATGATCCGTCGTATAGGCCATTCTACTGGAGAAATTATCCAGGGGAAGGATGAAACTCTGTGGGGAATAACCACCGATCAAAAAGTTTCAAAACCAACACATTTCCTCGCACTGCTGGATAAATCATCTCTGCCAAGGAGAAGAGAAACATTACTCCACTAGGGATGGAAATAAACATCTTCATCACCCACTCTGCTCAGGAGGAAACCACAAACAGGCTCTGATCAGACAACTTCACTAGGGAAGTACTGCTGACGACCGTGCTGAGGTGAAAAAGTGGGATCAACTCTGCTGAGGATGATCGAGGAGCAAATCTGTTGGAGATTAAAGTAGACAAGTCCACAGGGAAAAAGCTACAAACCAAACTTGTTGAGAATTCCGCTCATGCTGGGGATTTCCTGCTCACTTTGGCGGGGAGATTTCTAACTTGAAGTGAGGGAAAACCAACTTCTTCGAAAAGATTAGCCTATTCAATTTATCAATCTATAAGGGATTTTAGGTCAATCCACACAAGGGATGACAACCATATAATTGATAACACAAATGCTAAATCCAGCCTCAATGGGGATCTAGAAGATTAAGACCAGACTCCCAAACTCTCTAGGGATTTTGTGATGCATAATTTTCTTCTACACTCGCGGAGGAGACAACCTGAAATATAATGAAGAGGATACAAGTATGCTAGAAATATGAACAAATGTCTTACCCTTTCGGAGATCATACTATCCTTGGGAGAGCACTTAAGATATCCCAATTATCCTTTTTGTCATTGTGAATGTTCACTTTGTTTAAACACCATTTATGAAAATTTTATTTATTTAAAACAATGATATTTATCAATTAAAACATGCAAAATATTTGTTGGACAGAAATAAATAAGAGTGCAAAGAATTGGATAAAGGCTCAAATTTATTTGATGGAATGGTAGTCTGCACATGGCAAGACTCCATGGATCTTTACAAATTTGAAATTGGTGATATATATTGGAAAAGGGCTACATTGAACATAATGATCATTTCTCCACCAACTCTGAATCCGATGTATTTGAAGCTTCAGTTGACGATGACTGAGCGAATTTTTTTTTTGACAGAAGACAACTTGTAGAACAAAGTCTTGTCAGGATGCAGTTACTTGCCAAATCCCTAATTTTTGCCTAGATTGCCCCAGAGTGAGGTACTCAATCTAGTGGGATATATATTCATCTTTTATGTCTCTAACTTTTGCCTGGATCGCCCTTTCGGGTTTTCAATCCACCGAGATGCTCATTTTTGCCTAAGTCGCCCTTTTGGGTTTTCAACTTAGCGAGCTATTCTGTTTTTTCTTTTAGGCGAAGTATTTCTTGACTGCATCTTAATTCACAGGACGAGTGAAATCCTCCCCATCCATAGTTGTAAGTATCAAAGCACCGCCTGAAAAGGCTCTCTTAACAACATATGAACCTTAATAGTTTGGAGTCCACTTGCCCCTGCAATCGGGCGCGAAAGATAAAACTTTCTTGTGCACGAGGTCACCTTCTCGGAACAGGCTTGACCTTCTTATCAAAGGCTTTCTTCATCCTTTGTTGATATAACTGACCATGGCACATGGCAGTCAATGTCTTCTCTTCAATCAGATTCAATTGGTCATAACGACTCTGGACCCATTCAGCATCAGTCAACTTGGCTTCCATCAAGACTCTCATTGATGGGATCTCCACCTCTACTGGGAGCACAACCTCCATGCCGTATACAAGGGAGAAAGGGGTTGCCCCTGTTGAGGTGCGGACAAATGTACGATATCCATGCAAAGAAAATGGCAACATCTCATGCCAATCTTTGTATGTAACAACCATTTTCTGGATAATCTTCTTGATATTCTTATTAGCAGCCTCAACAACCCCATTCATCTTGGGTCTATAAGGAGAAGAATTATGATGTGCAATCTTGAACTCTCTACACAGCTCTTTCATCATCTTGTTGTTCAAGTTAGATCCATTATCAGTAATGATCTTGTCTGGCACACCATAACGGCATATGAGTTGATTCTTGATAAACTTCACAACCACCTGCCTGGTCACGTTAGCATACGACGCCGCTTCAACCCACTTGGTGAAGTAATCGATTGCTACGAGAATAAATCTGTGACTGTTAGACGCTTTCGGCTCTATCATGCCAATCATGTCAATTCCCCACATGGAGAAAGGCCATGGTGATGAAATCACATTGAGAAGTGTCGGGGGAATATGAATATTATCCGTATAAATCTGACACTTATGGCATTTCTTCACATATATGCAGCAGTCAGACTCCACTGTCAGCCAATAGTAGCCTGCTCTTAACATCCTCTTTGCCATGGTATGTCCACTGGAATGAGTGCCAAATGAACCTTCATGGACTTCAGTCATCAACAGGTTTGCTTCGTGTCTATCCACGCATCTGAGTAGAACCATGTCAAAATTCCTCTTATAAAGCACGTCACCATT
The DNA here is from genome assembly GCF_024323335.1 of Lathyrus oleraceus. Taxonomy (NCBI): domain Eukaryota; kingdom Viridiplantae; phylum Streptophyta; class Magnoliopsida; order Fabales; family Fabaceae; genus Lathyrus; species Lathyrus oleraceus. Next base: position 14,071,401 of record NC_066579.1, on the reverse strand, counting down.
GAGGTAGAAACTGCCAGACAATCTCCTCAAAGTTTTCTTATCTTTTATAGATATCCCAGGAGGGTAAATCTGACTTTGGAGAAAACACTTGATATCATAATACCATGGCTTATCGTCTTTCACTTCTTCTACTGCAAATACATGAGTTGGTTTGTCCAAGCGCATCACAGTGATATTGGGAACCTCATTCTAGAGTCTCACCACGATCATCGAAGCTAGTGTAGCAAGTGCATCTGCCATCCGATGCTCATCTCGAGGAATATGATGGAAGTCAACCTCAGTAAAGAATGTTGAAATCCTCCTCCCATAATCTCTATATGGGATGAGGCCAGGCTGATTCGTCTCCCATTCACCCTTAATCTGATTAACAACAAGGGCGGAATCACCATAAACATTAAGATGCTTGATCCTAAGATCAATACACGTTTCCAACCCCATAATACAGGCCTCATATTCCGCCATATTATTCGTGCATTTGAAAGTTAGCCGTGCTGTAAAAGGAAAATGTGTGCCCTTAGGCGTAATAATCACTGCCCCAATACCATTTCCATATTGATTTACAGCGCCATCAAATACCATACTCCATCGGGAACCAGGCTCTGGTCCTTCATCAAGTGTAGGCTCATCGCAATCTTTCATTTTCAAATACAGAATCTCCTCGTCTGGGAAGTCGTACTGAACTGACTGATGATCCTCAATTGGTTGATGTGCCAAGTGGTCAGCCAAGATACTACCTTTAATAGCTCTCTAAGCTCGATACTCAATATCATACTCAGACAACAACATCTTCCAACGGGCAATCCTCCCGGTTAAAGCAGGCTTCTCAAAGATATACTTGATTGGATCCATTTTGGATATCAACCAAGTCGTATGATTCAACATATACTGGCGTAAGCGCTTGGCATCCCAAGCCAGAGCACAACATGTCTTCTCAAGCATCGAGTATCGATACTCACAATCAGTGAACATCTTACTCAGGTAGTAGATGGCATATTCTTTCTTCCCTGTTTCGTCTTGCTGACCAAGGACACAACCCATTGAGTCTTCAAGAACTGTCAGATACATAATCAAAGGTCTCCCTTCCACAGGCGGAGACAAAATCGGAGGCTCAGAAAGATACTCTTTAATATTGTCAAAGGCTTTTTGGCAATCCTCGGTCCAATCATGACGCTGATCTTTCTGGAGGAGCTTGAACATTGGCGCACATGTGGCAGTCATGTGAGATATAAATCTGGAAATATAATTCAAGCTGCCAAGAAAACCTCAGACTTGCTTCTCAGTTTTGGGAGCAGGCATCTCTTGTATTGCTTTGACCTTGGCATGATCAACTTCAATACCTTTCTCGCTGACAATAAAGCCCAATAACTTGCCGGAACGGACTGCAAATGTAGACTTGTTTGGATTCAGATGAAGTTTGTACTTCCTCAAACGCTGAAAAAGCTTCAACAAGTGCTCAACATGTTCAACTTCCGTACTTGACTTTGCAATCATATCATCAACATACACCTCGATCTCCTTGTGCATCATATCGTGAAACAAGGTAGTCATAGCTTGTTGATACGTGGCTCCGGCGTTCTTTAAACCGAAGGGCATCACTCGATAACATAATGTTCCCCAAGGTGTGATGAACGTTGCCTTCTCCATATCCTCGGGTGCCATTTTAATCTGATTATATCCGGAAAATCTATCCATAAACGAGAACACATTGAATTTAGATGTATTTTCTATCAACATATCAATATGTGGTAGAGGAAAATCATCTTTCGGACTAGCTTTATTCAAGTCTCTATAGTCCACACACATTCGGACTTTTCCATCTTTCTTAGGCATGGGCACAATATTGGCCACCCATTAAGGATATGTAGAAGTCACCAGAAACCCTGCATCAATTTGCTTCTGAACTTCTTCTTTGATCTTCACTGTCATATCAGGATAAGTTCTTCTGAGCTTCTGCCTTACAGGCACACACTCAGGCTTCAACGGTAGGAAATGTTGCACGATATCAGTATCCAGACCAGGCATGTCTTCATATGACAAGGCAAAGACGTCGACGTATTCTCGTAGTAACTCAATCAACCCCTTCTTCACGGATTCTTCCAATAGTGCCCCAATCTTCACTTCTCGCACATAATCCTCAGACCCCAAGTTGATTGTTTCCAGATTCTCATGATGTCGCTGAATGATCTTCTCTTCGTGCTCAAGTAGACGGGTAATCTCATCAGGAATCTCTTCAACATCATCTTCTTCGGCCTCAAATATAGGGAACTCAAAGTTGGGAGATGGTGTTGGATCATTATGTTCAATGGGTTTGATCAACCTGCATAATGATTTTGGATATAAAAGAGATTTTAGAATTCAAACAAGGCAAATCATTATGCAGATGAAAAAGATTGATTTTATTCTATTTTTTAAGGTTTTATGTGATCAGCAATTTCATGCAAAAAGCAAAAAGTGAAAATAATTGGAAAAACAAACATTTAACATGAATTTATTGAATGAAATATCATTGTATTTATGAGCCAACAATGTCATCACTCCTCCTTTTGGCATGGGAGAAGGGTTTTTAAACAAACAGTGAACATTACGTTGAATTATGGACAACTGTTGGAACATCAACAGCGACCCAGTTATTGCAGACCCCTCCAAGGATGACAACATTGCCAGAATCTTCCTCTGCATCCTCTTCCACAATAGCAGCAGCTTCCTCGTCTTGGACGGCGTGGATGAACCCACCACACTGAAACAGCCCATGCTTGTTGAAAGCGCCAGAAGAATACCCTATGCCAGCCCGAGATTTATTGTCTTCTATCTTGATCATTTATCCTAAACCAGTAGTTGTGCCATGCTCAATGGCCAACATAGCATCATTGTAGGATGCAAATGAAGAAGTTCCTTTCTTAGAAGGCTCAACAATAGATAAAGCTTGGAACAGCGTCCCAACTTCATCCTCAACGTCTATATAAGAAAAGGAAGACAGATGGCTAACCAGGAGACCCTTCTCTCCCCTACCACCACCAACTTTTTGTTTTTGACAAATTTCAATTTCTGGTGTAGGGTGGATGTCACGGCGCCTTCCTCGTGAATCCATGGTTTGCCCAACTGACAACTATATGATGGGTGGATATCCATGACCTCCTCGGGGAGATCAGCATCACAAAAACTCAGATTGTTACAAACAGTAATGTTTGCAACAATACTATCAAATTGTTCTATTGTGACATCATGGTCTACATACGCCACATCCAACACCTTCTGCAAAGCTTCACGGTGTGGTTCTGAGTTCATTAGCAAAGATAGCACAAAGATCTTTGATGACATTTGTAGAAGCTGATCAACAACATTGTATTCACTCCTCTTGATGAGCCTTAGCATCTCATCACAATCTTCTTTCATTGTGCCATTCTGGCCAGCAGAGACAGGAGTTCTTACAGCGGTGGCAGATTTATTAGCAACAAGTGCCGGATTCGGAGCAACAGCTGCATTTCCAACCGAACGAACAACACAATCAGCAATATCAGCCCTTCTGATGTCAGCCTGAGGTTTCGGCGGAGCCGAGAAAACATGACCACTACGGGTCAAGTCGCTGACATCAACGATGTTAACAACAGAGGTAGAGGGCAGGGGCACCTCCTTCCCATCTTCCAATGCCACAGCATTGTAACGATAGGGGACAACCTTATCATAAGAATATGGCACAGGGCCAGCTGCTTTAATTATCAGAGAGGGAGAAGCCTTCTGTTTGCTGCCATCATATCGGATGACAACAGGCTCTGGTATCCGAAACACTGGTGATATCACATTGACTTCATCATCACCATCGTGATTCTGAAGTATTTCAATTACACCTTCATCCAGCATTTCTTGGATGTCTTTACGGACTTGACGACATCCCCTCTGATTGACAGTGCAGACACGACATCTGTCATGGTCGTGCTCATAGTGACTATATTCACACAACAATCTGTGCATCTCGACCAAAGATTGTCGAATATGGCTGACATATTTGACCTTATATTTACCAGGGCAACCCTGGACCATGTTGACAGCAGATTTCCCATGCTCTGGCAATGGGTTCTTCTTGACGTTGGGACCTACGTCCTCGAAACACAAGATACCACTTCTCACAAGGTCTTGAACTTTGGTCTTCAGCGGGTAACAGTTTTCCACGTCATGTCCGGGGGCACCGGAATGATAAACACAATGTAGCTCAGGCTTATACCACCACTGAGGGTTGGTAGGTATAGTCGGTGGGTCTCGTGGAGTGATCAGTTTCCTCTCTATCAAAGAGGGATATAACTCTGCGTAGGTCATTGGAATAGGATCAAAGCTGACCCTTTTCCTCTCATAGTTGGTACTGGTCTGATTACTGTTTCGAGGCTGGTAGGCCTGTTGTTGAGGGCGGTGTTGTTGTTGATATTGTTTGTGTTGGTGTTGCTGGTTATTATTGTGTTGATAGTGCTGATTTTCTCTGAAAACAGGTGCTATATGAGCCACCTGATGCTGATTACCGGCGGGACGCACGGTCTTCCTCCTCACTGAGGGTCTTCTGGATTTGACCATGGAGGTCACAGCATGTGCCTCACCATCTTTCTTCTTTCCAAATGCCCCATATCATTTGGCAGAAGAGCTTTCTTCTCTAGTCAGGCGCCCTTCCCTGACTCCTTCCTCCAAACGCATCCCCATGTTCACCATTTCGGTGAAATTAGAAGGAGCGCTGGCAATCATCCGCTCATAATAAAATGAGCTCAAGGTCTTCAGGAAGATCTTGGTCATTTCTTTTTCTTCCAGCGGAGGCACAATCTATGCAGCTAGTTCTCGCAACCTCTAGGCGTACTCTTTGAAAGTTTCCTTGTCCTTCTGGGACATGGCTCTCAATTGATCCCTATCGGGAGCCATATCCACGTTATACTTGTATGACTTGACGAAGGCTTCGCCAAGGTCATTGAAGGATCGGATGTTCGCACTATCCTAACCCATATACCATCTCAGGGCAGCACTTGATAAGATGTCCTGGAAATAATGAATGAGGAGCTGATCGTTGTCGGTCTGAGTCGTCATCTTCCTCGCATACATAACCAAATCGATGAGAGGGCAAGTATTTCCCTTGTACTTTTCAAAGTCAGGTACTTTGAACTTTACAGGGATATTGACATTCGGAACTAGGCAGAGTTCAGCAGCAGACTTGCCAAAGAGGTCCTTTCCTCTGAGAGTTTTGAGTTCCTTGCGGAGCTCAAGAAACTGACCGTTCATAGCATCCATCTTTTCATATACGTCTGGGCCCTCAGACGACTCAGAGTGGTAGATTGTGTCGTCTACTCTTGGCATAGTATGCACGACCAGAGGTGGGACGACGAGGACCAGGCTAGATGCAGGCAGAGAAGCAAACTTGAGGGCAAGACCCTCAGCAACAAAGTTTGCGGGCATCCCCCAGGGAAACCTGGCTGGCATAGCAGTTGGCGCGAAGTGGGCACTGGTAGCAGGTACTATTGAAGAGGCAATCTGAGAGATGATTGTCCTCTGGGGAGGAGTTGAAGGCATTGGAGACGACTGACTTTGGGCAGCCATGAAAGACTCCATCAGGGCAGTCAATCTGGCCACTTCCTCCTTGAGTTCTCGGTTCTCTTTCTCTAAGTGATCCATCAGTCTTGAAGTGTTGGCTCGGGTGTAGTACCGGTGAGTCAGCTTGTCTTCAAAATAAATGAAGAACACAGAGTTAGACCATTGAACAAGAAGCCTAGAGCAAAACTTGCTTATGCACATGATGCATGCAATGCTTGTGCACATGATTTATTTTATTTATCTGAGGAACTTTAGAGTCCTATTTGCAAATATTAATTATTTGGACATATACGGAAACATCACATCAATAACATCTGGAAAATATTTTTACACCAAAGAAGTACAGTCTTGGTAACCAAATACAATATAAGAGAGAAGGAAAAATGAACATCCTATGGAACCCTAGAAACAATCGTCTAAAGCTCTGGAGACTGGAAGATAAGCTGCACGAAGCCTCTTCCCCTCTCTCTTATAGGCTGCCTCCATATCTTCCTTCTCTTTGGCGAGTCGATCGTACCTCCTCTTCAAGAACTTGGAAGACTGAGGAAGAAGGGAAGTCACCACATCATCAGGCTCGTCGATAACCTGATGCTCAAGAAACTCTATCAATGCATCCTTATCTCTAAGCTGCTGAAGTAGCTCCTCTCGTTCACGGATCCAAGCACGTGAACGATCTCCGTCTCTCAACTCCTCTACTCCTTGGTCAGGGAGGGTTGAAGGCCCAGCCATAACGAAAGGTGTAGGTCTCGGATACTCATAAGGAATAAGGTACTCGGAAGCTCTCCTCCTAACCCACGAGGTATAGGGTTCCAAAGCAATACAGTTCTTCGGACCAAGCTCTT